>NC_053142.1:12710665-12718165 GCF_016808335.1 Panicum virgatum | reverse complement strand
CATCCTACCATGGTACGTTTGCACCCGAATGGACATAGTTCCATGCGCGGGTGCCATGTACAACATTTCCGACCGAAATGAACCGTTTCCATTCCATTGCGGGCCGTTTCCATTTTTTGTCCAGGTTTACATACCGAATGGTCGTTTGGCCTATGTTTTCGCCTCCCATGACCTATAGCCCATGTTTTTCGTCTATTTTCACCCTAGCATGGTTCGTTTCCACCCGGATGGACATAGTTCCATGTGCGGGTGCCATGTACAACATTTCAGATCGAAATGAACCGTTTCCGTCCCGTTGTGGGCCATTTCCATTTTTTGTCCAGGGTTACATACCGAATGGTTGTTCGGCCTTGGTTTTCGCCTCCCATGACCTATAGCACACGTTTTTCGTTTGTTTTCACCGCAACATGGTCCGTTTGAACCCGGATGAACATGGAACCATGTGTGGCTGCCATGTAGAACCATTTTCCACTGAAACCAACCATTTTTATTCCCTTTTAGGTAAATTTCACTCTATGAACTAGGGTTACAAACCCTTGCCTTTCAACCAATTCCCATGACCAATACCACACGTATATCAGCCGTTCTCATCCCGACTTTGTCTGCTTGGGTCTAGCATATAACCTTTCCATCTAGGTAGAGTATGTGTAACACCCTAACTTAATTTTCCTAGTTATTAATAAATTTAATTGGCTTTATTTAAATTTCTAAGGTTTATTGTGTTTAGTTGGCATTTTAATCTAATTTTGTTCCATTAAATTATTAAAATTTTGTCTAAGGTTAAAACTTTGTTGTTGCATTCATGCTGGTGCATGCTTTTATTTGAGTGTGGTTTGAATTCAAATTGGTATTTGAATTCAACCTTTGTTTGAATTAGATTTGAAAAGAGAGGGTAAATAGAAATAGAAAAGTAAAAACCCAAAGGAAACCCAAACCCTTAACCCAGCCCAAACGCAGCCCGGCCCAGGCTCCCCTTCAGTCCGCGAGCGTGCCACTCCTCCTCTCCTGGCCCATCTAACCTCACTCTGGCCCAACCCAGACCGTGGCCCATCTCACCCCGGCAGCCCAGCTGACACCCCCTCGTCCTTCACTTCCCAGCGCGTGCCCCTCTCTTTCCCCCCGGCCCAGCATCGCGTCTCCCTCCGCGCTCAGCCCAGCTGCTCGGCCCGCATCGCGCCCCTCGTTTTCGCCCGCGCCACGCCTCAGTCACTGCCAACGCTGGCCCACCCCGTCAGTCCCGTCTCCCTCCTCCGCCTCCCCCGAACTCGCGCAACCGGCCGCGATCCCCGGCCATATTCCCCGCGGTCCTTCCTTCCTGACCCACACGCCGAGGCCCGGCCTGCCCCTTTAAACGCGTCCTGGCCCTCTCCCGCATCCCACCTTCCCTCGCAGCCGCCATCTTAACCCTAGCTCGCACATCCGCACCGCTCCGCCATCTCGCTGTGCTCCGCCACGCCGCGCCTCTGTGCCGCCACGGACAAGCCGCCCTACTGGTCGCTAGCCCCTGCAATCCACCGCAAGAGCTTCACCGTACGTCCAACATCGCCCCCGAGCCGTCCCTCCTCGCCAGCAGCCTCTGTAGTAGCCGGATTTGCGCCGGAATTTTTTTCGCAGGTAACTCGGCCCGCCACTCCGATTGGTCACCGCCGTTTACCCCCGGACCCTCCTGACCTCTATACCACCTTCACAGCTCGATAGCGCATCTTCCTGTAGAGAACCGAAGCCCGGAGGAGCTCTGCATCACCCACGTCCGCGAGCGCCACCGCGACCCGCCGCTCGACGTTGTCGCCGACCACCCTGCACGGCCGCACCAGCCGTTCTAACCCTCGGTAAGCATCCCCAACCCCCTTTTTGTCGCTTTGGCGCTAGTTTAGGCGGATCGTAGCCCCGGGAACGCCCGATAGGCGAGCTCCGGTGAGCTTTGGCACTGCGCCGCCGCGGGAAATCGATTCCCGGCGAGCCCCTTCGCCACCGGCGTCCACGAACACCGTCAGCCGCCCGATCTGAATCAACGTCCGTGATTAAAACCCGAACCCATCAGATCTGAGTCGCCAAATCCCGATCCAACGGCCTGGATCCCTGGATACCGATTCGGCCTTTGCTTTTTGCTAAAGAGCCCCCGGGTTCTGAGTATTTAACCCGCAGCCCACCTCCATTGAAAACTAATTGCAGTTTGGCCCTGTTTTATTCACGGACCCCCCTGAGTTTTCCAGAAATCAAACCCGCCGTCCACCCTTGGCAGTTTTACGCGTTAGCCCCTAGAACTAATGGATAATTATGTTTTAGCCCTCGGTTTTAGCAGAAAACCCCCTGGAACTTCAGTTTTCTTACAAATAAACCCCTAGAACTTGTTTTTAGCCTAGATTATGCGTTTTAGCTCCGTTTTTAGCGTTCTTTATATCCACGGAATCGTTGTAACGCGTAGAATAGTTTTAGACTAGTTTAGTGTGCTGTTTTTATGTATTGTTGTAATGTTTCTTAGTTTTTGTTAGAGTTTGCTTGTATGCTTATTTTTGTGCTTTGTTTTGGCCATGTGTTCGTGAGTAGACGCTGAGCTACCTGAGGAGCCCCAGTACCAGTACCCGGAGCAGCAGCCTTCTGAGCACTTTGAGCAGCAGCAGGAGCAGTACGAGGAAGGCAAGTATAACATGAACAACCTATCACCTTTAAATACAATTTCATACTGCATTTTAATACTGTATGCCTATAAGGATTTCCTAGCCACTTTATATCCTTTATATATCCTTGGGTTGCATTTTGGTTAGTTGTGCTAGGTTGCTGCGCTATAACACACTCTGGTCCTTTTTAAGTAATTCGATTAATGGTTTACTTGAACTTAATTCTGAGAGTGGCACTCTGTGTGGCTTGAGTGGCTCACGTCTCGTTAAAATTGGCTTTTGTTAGAAACATGGTTTAGGGGGCCAGCATGGTGCTTAGTGCTTGGTTGGCCACTCTCCATAAGGACCGGTTCATAGAGCGACAACCTGGGACAACAGCGCTACCACAAGGCTAGAATGGGATAGACTTGGCGTAATAATTAGATCTTTTTGGTTTGGAGTAACTTACCTGCGGGGCAAGAGTAGCAAGCTTCAATGGTCCCTGCTCCTCCGGCTTGGTCTGTGCTACGTGCTTGTACCCCTGGAGGTGGGCCCCATCGTCGCCGACCTAACTCTCGCGGTTACGCCTTACCAACGAGATTCTTTTTAAAGGCCTCGTAGTGAGTCGCTGGCCATCTCACCTAAGGAAGTGTGATGAACAACTGGCGTAGCTCACGACTTGTGGGTAAAGATGTGCAACCTCTGCAGAGTGTAAAACTGGTATACTAGCCGTGCTCACGGTTATGAGCGGCCCAGATCCTCCTTTTGATTAGTGAAGTTATCTCCTTCCGACGAGGGAGGTGCTTCTCGGGGTTACCTTGGTGGCTTGGTTTTGGTTTGGTTTCTCAGTAGTTACATGATTAAACTTGACTAATTACTATGTAACTGGATCAATGGTAATTCATCAACTCGTAGTAAATAGCTTTAATAAAATTTTGCCAACACTTAAAAGCTAATGCAGTTGAGTCAGCCAGCCTAGAGCCTCATAGTTTGTGTTATACTTGTTGAGTACAAGTTGTGTACTCACTCTTGCCTCTTCTCTACTTTTTCCTCTTGGCTACGCTACTGCTGCTCAGTTCCCGCCGACACGAGGGAGTTCGTCCAGCGCTACCAGGACTACGAGGACTTCTAGGTGCTTCGTCTCCCAGTCGACGTCCCTGTGGCGCCTTGCTTCAGCTTCGGAGAGCTTTTTCGTATTTTGTACTTCGCTTCCGCTGTATCAGACTTTTATGTCATTATTGTAATAAATAACATTCGTATTCGCTTTATTATATCTTTTTACGTGATATGTGCTATGTTATACTGTTCATTCTGTTGTATATACGTGTGACTTGATCCTGGCACGTATATGATTGCTCGGTTTATGTTCTTTTATAAACCGGGTGTTACAGAGTGGTATCAGAGCCATATCGACTGTAGGACGAAGCCTAGATAGAACTGGTCGAGTTTTAGGACTTCTTCTCACCAATCCTTGTCTGCTGAAACTATTTTACTATTATACCCCTTGACTTCTATGACTTTTACCCTTCTTGCCTTGATTTCTCTCTCTGAAGAATAGTTTTCGTAGATTTGGCCTGAATCAGTCATCTGACTACCATGAGTATTAGCTAGGTGACCCTTTTATAATAATACGATAGCACGTTCTGCGACGCGTTGTGTTAGTCGAGTCTATTGCTAAACTCGGCTAAGTCGTGAAAATTGTCTGCTTGTTATTATGCTACATGTTTGATTTGGTTTTTTGGTTGATTGCATAGTTTAGTAGTTAAATTTGTTTAATGAAAATCAGTATTAAGTAAAGTTAATTAAATGATAAAACGAGTTAGACCGTTGGGGGTAAAACCATCCACTCTATCCCCTCTGCCTTATCCTGCCTTGGGCTCCTGTCTTGCTTGTTGAGAAAGAAGTGTAGTGTGAAGAGGAGGTGATATCCAGAGCTCCACCGACGAGGACGTCGGTTTCTGTAAGGGGGTAGGGATGTGACACCCCGTCCTACACATAGTACAAGAGAAGTTGAGAATCTCTCTAATGAAACAGAAGAATTATGCTTTAGTTCCTTTTTCTCGGATTTATGTGACATTTATCTGGAGTTAGCCGCAGTGATGTCTGCGCAATGTTGTCTAAATGAGATAGAACCTTAAATAGTGGAGTTTTTCTCTTTTCCTTGACCTTACAAATCTGTGTTTTCCTCTTTACCCAGCTCAGATGTCGGCAGAACAAAAAGACCTTGGAGTCAGTGCAATGGGTGATGGTGAGAAAGCTTGCCCGTGTTGTCAATTCTATGGCGTTCCTTGTCGTCAAGCTCGTGCGACTGAAGATGAAGCTACAATTAGGAGGAACCAGAGGTTGTTCTCCGGTACGAAGAGAAAGAGGTCTCATCAAGAGCAGCTGACAGAGGGTTCCCTTTTCCTCGACGGTCCATCGGTCGATGAGCTACAGACTATCCAGAAGAGGAATGATCCTGAGTGCTCTAGAGATACACAGGTCAGGAACCAAGCACTCTATGATTATGTTGATGGGTTGACTATCACTATGAATGTGATCCAGCCACGCGGTCGCAAGGAGTCCAAAGAGCAAGCAGCAGAAATAATGCAAGATGTGAAGATAAGTTCACAGGGAGGTCAACGAAGTAGCGCCATTCACCGCCACCGCATGTGCTACAAATGCGGGCAAAAAGGTCATTATGCTAAAAGTTGTCCAGCACCTCAGGCTCCACGGCAGGCAGGACAGCAGGGGCGCCCAGCCCAACCCAGGGCACCACGACAGGGGAAGGTGAACCACGTGACGGCCAAGTCAGCTGCTGAGGCTCCTAATGTGGTTATTGGTACATTCATGGTCAACTCTTATCCAGCTATGGTGCTTTTCGATACCGGTGCTACCCATTCCTTCATTTCCAAGTCATTTGCCGAGCAGCATCATATACCAATTTCTTGTATGAGGACAGCTATGATAGTTACTTCACCTGGGGGCCAGATACACACATGCTCTATATGCTCCAGAGTTAGAATTGTTATAAGGAGGGCAGAATTCTGCACTGGTTTGATCGTCATTGATTCCTCAGAGATAGATGTGATTTTGGGCATGGAGACCCTTACCAGATGGGGAGTCCGTATTGATTATGCTCAGCGGACAGTTCACTTGTCAGCATCTGATGGCCAAGAGGTGACAGTCAGTGCTACAGAGCCTTATGGTTTTCTTCATCAGATGGAGGCTAGACCCTCGGATGATATTCGCGTAGCTGAATGCCCGGGTGTCTTTCCAGAAAACTTGTCAGAAGAAGGAAGAGAAGTTGATGGAGACATACCCGGATCTCTTTGCTAGCCAGCCCAGAATCTCGGGACGAGATTCCTGTAAGGGGGTAGGATTTGTAACACCCTAACTTAATTTTCCTAGTTATTAATAAATTTAATTGGCTTTATTTAAATTTCTAAGGTTTATTGTGTTTAGTTGGCATTTTAATCTAATTTTGTTCCATTAAATTATTAAAATTTTGTCTAAGGTTAAAACTTTGTTGTTGCATTCATGCTGGTGCATGCTTTTATTTGAGTGTGGTTTGAATTCAAATTGGTATTTGAATTCAACCTTTGTTTGAATTAGATTTGAAAAGAGAGGGTAAATAGAAATAGAAAAGTAAAAACCCAAAGGAAACCCAAACCCTTAACCCAGCCCAAACGCAGCCCGGCCCAGGCTCCCCTTCAGTCCCGCGAGCGTGCCACTCCTCCTCTCCTGGCCCATCTAACCTCACTCTGGCCCAACCCAGACCGTGGCCCATCTCACCCCGGCAGCCCAGCTGACACCCCCTCGTCCTTCACTTCCCAGCGCGTGCCCCTCTCTTTCCCCCCGGCCCAGCATCGCGTCTCCCTCCGCGCTCAGCCCAGCTGCTCGGCCCGCATCGCGCCCCTCGTTTTCGCCCGCGCCACGCCTCAGTCACTGCCAACGCTGGCCCACCCCGTCAGTCCCGTCTCCCTCCTCCGCCTCCCCCGGACTCGCGCAACCGGCCGCGATCCCCAGCCGTATTCCCCGCGGTCCTTCCTTCCTGACCCACACGCCGAGGCCCGGCCTGCCCCTTTAAACGCGTCCTGGCCCTCTCCCGCATCCCACCTTCCCTCGCAGCCGCCATCTTAACCCTAGCTCGCACATCCGCACCGCTCCGCCATCTCGCTGTGCTCCGCCACGCCGCGCCTCTGTGCCGCCACGGACAAGCCGCCCTACTGGTCGCTAGCCCCTGCAATCCACCGCAAGAGCTTCACCGTACGTCCAACATCGCCCCCGAGCCGTCCCTCCTCGCCAGCAGCCTCTGCAGTAGCCGGATTTGCGCCGGAATTTTTTTCGCAGGTAACTCGGCCCGCCACTCCGATTGGTCACCGCCGTTTACCCCCGGACCCTCCTGACCTCTATACCACCTTCACAGCTCGATAGCGCATCTTCCTGTAGAGAACCGAAGCCCAGAGGAGCTCTGCATCACCCACGTCCGCGAGCGCCACCGCGACCCGCCGCTCGACGTTGTCGCCGACCGCCCTGCACGGCCGCACCAGCCGTTCTGACCCTCGGTAAGCATCCCCAACCCCCTTTTTGTCGCTTTGGCGCTAGTTTAGGCGGATCGTAGCCCCGGGAACGCCCGATAGGCGAGCTCCGGTGAGCTTTGGCACTGCGCCGCCGCGGGAAATCGATTCCCGGCGAGCCCCTTCGCCACCGGCGTCCACGAACACCGTCAGCCGCCCGATCTGAATCAACGTCCGTGATTAAAACCCGAACCCATCAGATCTGAGTCGCCAAATCCCGATCCAACGGCCTGGATCCCTGGATACCGGTTCGGCCGGTGCTTTTTGCTAAAGAGCCCCCCGGGTTCTGAGTATTTAACCCGCAGCCCACCTCCATTGAAAACTAATTGCAGTTTGGCCCTGTT
>NC_053142.1:12703165-12705665 GCF_016808335.1 Panicum virgatum | reverse complement strand
TGGCGTAGCAGACTAACACGCGTGGTGTGAGTGGAGCCAGCGGCTGTACTGTGCACCTTGGTAACACGCGACCAACAGTACAGCATGGTAAAAGTCTCCTCGGGCTCTGTTGTGGCAGAGCGCACTTAATGTCTCCCGCATTGAATATGGTAGGTGGGCAAGTCTTCCCGAGGAAGCTTGGCAGCCACGCACGTACCTGCGCCTGCGGACACGTGGCGGCTCCGGACCCCCCAGGCGGGGTGTCTGTTCCCTCCCTGCTGAGGGGTCCGGATAGTATATGGGGGTCCGGGACCCCGTGGGAGGTCCGGGGCCCCCGGCTGTTTTGGCTGAGTGCTGCCTTCTCCGGGACACGTGGTGACACCGGATCCGTCCCCGAGCGGGATGCGGGTCTGAGACCGTTGGTCCGGTGAGATGGAGTCGGACCCCAGGGGTCTGGCTGCTCAGCTCCTTTAGGCGTAGTTACGGATAACTACACGAGTCTTGACACAGCAAGAGGGGGTACCCTAGTCCAGAGGTACCGACAGTGGGCCCCGGGCCCACCTCGGGAGAGGTACGAACCCGCAGGTGCGGCCATTATCGTGACACAATGCTGATTTGCGTTGGCGTGCGCATGTCGAGAGCGGGTACTCCGGACCCCTTCAAGTCTGTAGCACTTGTTGCCAGGTTCAGGTACTAGAGCGCTCTCCGCAGGGCGGCGAAGGTGCAGGCTTAGGGTACAGAACCGAGCTAAGCGGCTTCACGGACTTTGAAACGCCCAGGGAGCCAGCACTACTTCCTCGGACCCGGCTCCAGGTGACCGTGGCGAGCGGTCTCCGCCGGAGCGGGCCACCGGAGTGGACTTGAGTCGACCGTGTCGAGCGGTCTCCGCCGGAGCGGGCCACCGGAGTGGACTTGAGTCGACCGTGGCGAGCGGTCTCCGCCGGAGCGGGCCACCGGAGTGGACTTGAGCCGACCGTGGCGAGCAGTCTCCGCCGAAGCGAGCCACCGGAGTGGACTTGAGTCGACCGTGGTGAGCGGTCTCCGCCGGAGCGGGCCACCGGAGTGGACTTGAGTTGTTGCTGACGATCCATGAATTATGCCACCGGACCTTGTAGCAAGGCGCAGGAAACCAGGCCTTATACTAGAAAAGAGCCCGGGACCTCTAGGAACAGCAGCCTCGGATACTAGGGAACTCGTAACAGGGCAGTAAAGTACATAGGCTTAGGGTACATTACCAGGCTAAGCTATGCGGAGCTTCTCTACCCCAGGATACGAGCACCACTTCTCCTGAGCAGGTCCCTAGGGGTTCGAACTGCCTTCCAGCTAGAAGGGGTGTCCTCACCTGACCACAAGCCAGCAGCTTAATTTGGATCGTTAGCAATAAAAGAAAAGACTCCGTACGGAAGGGAGAAAACATGCAAGCTGAACATACAAAGTGCTATCAGGTTAATGTAAAGATAGGACTGAGAAAGCAAATCTCCTTCATTGCTTGATTCGTGGTGTACATCAGAGGTCGGGATTACGAGGGCGGACCTCTACCGCTCTGGACCACTTGCCGGTGTCGCCTGTTTGTGTGATGAAGCCAGAGGTCGGGTTTACAAGGGCGGACCTTTACCGCTCTAGACCACACGTAGGCACTGAATCTTTACAAAGGAGAAACACATTGAACCCTATCTAGTGATATCCTACAGCCGTCGCCCTGTAAGGCGTGCACATTGCTGGCCGTAGTGGAGCTGCCATCTTGGGGGCTCTTCTGAGTCGTTGGGGAGATGGCGCCCTAGACGTGCTTGTACAGCATCATCCAGCATCACCTCGGGATCTTGCGGGGCTCCTCCCAACACAAGAATTGTCCTACGCTCAGATAGCATGGGAACAAATTCTTTGGCTTTGAATGGGAGTGGCCCTGCCGTTGCCAGCTGTCGCCGTCTGCCGTCGGAAGCCGGCCCGATGACCGCTCATCACGAGCTGGGTGCTTGTTTGGATGAGCACGGAGCGTATAGAAGGGCGGTCATTCGCCGGCTCGACCTTAGTGCTGGCGTTGGGCCCCCGCGCCTGGTGGCGGAGTCCTGTCTGTAGCAGCACCGAGAGAGACTCGGTCCTGGGGAGGGAGGAGTCGATGGTCAACTTCCCCCGGGCGACAGTGGTTGGCTCCAGGCTTCGTGTTGAGAGAAAGCCTTGAGCCGACATCATGCCGCCGCCGGGGAGTCCTGGCGGTTGCTTGAGAGAAAATCTTGAGCCAACGCAAAGGTGTTGTAGGGTGACGCACAGCGGGTATCTCCGCTGCGCGCCGCCGCGACGGCCTTGAGGTGTCGCAGTGGCGACGCATAGCAGGCGCCATTGCCGCGCGCCGCCGCACTGAGGGCATCGTCATCTCGGTGCTGTGGCATGCGGCGTGGGTGATGCCATGCCTCTCTCCATCTTCTCGTCGCTGTTGCAGAGGATGAGCTTAGCCTTAGAAGCCTGGAGATCTAGCCAACACCTGCATCGTTCCCCACAGAGGGCGCCATATGCCGTGGGCTTT
>NC_053142.1:12650665-12700665 GCF_016808335.1 Panicum virgatum | reverse complement strand
CGTTCGGCCTAGGTTTTCGCCTCCCATGACCTTATAGCACACGTTTTCGTCTGTTTTCACCGCAACATGGTCCATTTGAACCCGGATGAACATGGAACCATGTGTGGCTACCATGTACAACCATTTTCCACTGAAACCAACCATTTTTATTCCCTTTTAGGTAAATTTCACTCTATGAACTAGGGTTACAAACCTTCTTGCCTTTCAACCAATTCCCATGACCAATACCACTCGTATATCAGCCGTTCTCATCCCGACTTTGTCTGCTTGGGTCCAGCGTACAACCTTTCCATCAGGGTAGAGTATGGTTCATACCCGGACACCTTGTACAATCATGTCCACCGAAATTATTCCGGGGAAGTTTGGTTCCTTAGTGTCTTATTCATCTTTGTGGCTGCTCAATGTCTTGGTCCTTGCTGTCTTGTTCATCATTGCTGCTACTATGATGTCCATGTGATATAGTACCCTTAAATTTGGGTATGGCCTCTTTTGAGGTTATTGTAGCTGTCGTGGCCAGTATGTTCTTACTCATATTCGTACTCATCATACTATCATAGTACTTCATGTTTTTCCTTGTACTCCGCTTCCCTCCTATTCAGTATATTTGCTCGCAATATCTTTGACAAGCATGGTGCATCTGAGCCTGAAGTTTTGAATGGTCCTTGAGGGGGAGGGATGAATCCTTGCTCGCATCATCTTTGATGAGCATCATCCTTCCGAGCCTAAACTTTAGAATGGGGGTGGAGGGGGGAGGGACGAATCCGTGCGACGCGGGGCTGGATCTCAGTGGATCGTGGCAGCAAGGTGTAACACCCAGTTTATAAAAGGACATAAACCGAGCAATCATATACGTGCCAGGATCAAGTCACACGTATATACAACAGAATGAACAGTATATCACAGCACATATCATGTAAAAAGATATAATAAAGCGAGTACGAATGTTATTTATTACATAAACGACAAAATGTCTAATACAAGTATGCGGAAGCGTAAAATAGGTACGGAACTCTCGGAAGCTGGGCGCCACAGGGACGTCGACTGGGAGACGAACGCCTAGAAGTCCTCGTACTCCTGGTAGCTCCGGGTGAACTCCTCCGCGTCGCCGCGAACTGAGTAGCAGTAGGGTATCCCCAAAAGAACAAGAGGAAAAGAGTAGAGTAGGCAAGAGTGAGTACACAACTTGTACTCAACAAGTATAACACAAACTATGAGGCTCTAAGGTTGGCTGACTCAACTACATTAGCTTTTAATCTTGGCAAAATTTTATTAAAGATAATTACTACAAGTTGATGAAATTACCATAACCAAGTTGCATATAAATTAATTAATTTAATTAAGAACTTCTGAGAACCACACCGAAACCACCAAGGTAACCCCACTAAGCAAAAGGAGGATCCGGGCTACTCATGACCATGAGCACGGCTATTATACCAGTTTTACACTCTGCAGAGGTTGCACATATTTACCCACAAGTCGTGAGCTACGCTAGTTGTTCATCACACTTCCGTAGGTGAGATGACTAGCAAACTCACTACGAAGGCCGTTACAAAGAATCTCGTTGGTAAGGAGTAACCGCGAGGATTGGATCGGCGATGATGGAGCAGGTCTAGTGGGCATCAAGACACGTAGCACAGATGAGGCCACTCAGTACGAGGGCCATAGAAGCTTACCACCCCTGCCCCGCAGGCAAGTTACTCCAAACCAAAAAGACCTAATTAGTAAGCCAAGACCGTCCCATTCCAGTCTTGTGGTTGCGTGGTTATCCCAGGTTGTCGCTCTAATAACATACGGTCCTTATGGAGAGTAGCTAGCACAAAACACAGTGCGAGCCTCCTAAACCAAGTTTCTAGAAAAACATGTTTTAAGGAGACGTAAACCACTCAAGTACAGAGCATAGAGGGTAACGCTCAGAATTAAGTTGCATAAGACCATTAACAATTTGATTAAAAAGGCCCATGTGTGAGAGCACAGCACCTAGCACAACTAACCAAAAATGCAACCCAAGGGATATATATAAGGTAATAAAGTGGCTAGGATGATCCTTATAGGCATACAGTATTAAAATGCAGTATGAAATTGTATTTAAACGTGATAGGTGGTGTTCATGTTATACTTGCCTTCCTCAAACTGCTCCTGCTGCTCAAACTGCTCTGAAGACGGTGGCTGCTCCAGGTACTGGTACTGATGCTCCTCGGTAGCTCAACGTCTACTCACGAACACATGGCCAAAAACAATTCCAGCACATACACATACATGCAAACAAGAGCAGACACTACGAAAAAGTACACCAATACATCAAAACAGCATATAAAACTGAGCTAAAGATATTCTACGCATTACACCAATTGCGTGGACATAAAGAACACCTAAAATGGAGCTAGAACGCGAAAACTAGGGCTAAAACAAGGTTCAGGGGCTAAACTGCAAGAAAACAAGGTTTCTAGGGGCTTCTATGCAAAAACCAGGGACTAAAACATAATTAAATCTTAGATCTAGGGTTTAGACTGCAAAACTACACGTCCAGGGATGGCGGACACGATTTTACAGAAGCTTAGGGCCTAAATCATAATAGCAGGGGCGGATTTGGAGTTTCTTTTCAACTGACATGGACTACAGGTTCATTCAGTGGAAACCCGGGGGCTCTTTAGAAAAAAGGCCGGTCGAAACAGTATCCATGGATCTCGGCCGTTGGATTGAGATCGAAGGGCTCTGGATGAAGGGGTATGTTTGATCTAATCAGGGCCGCTGCTTCCAGATCGGGCGGCCAGGGAGAGTTGGGCACGCGGAGCGGCGGCGATCAGTCGCCAGCGAGCTATTCCGCGGCGGCGCTCGGCAAAAATTCACCGGACATCACCAATCTTGGTGCTCCGGGGGTCTATTCGAGCGGGGCTTAGGTTTGGGAGGATGAGCGTGGCATGTGTGATCCACCTGGACCAACAGTGAGGTGTGGCAAGGCTCGGAGCTATGCGTGCAATGGTGGCGGCGGATCTGCGCGGCGGCGCAGCCGGCGAGCGGGTGTTCCGGTCACTGGAACGGCCTACGGGCCCTAGGGTCTAGCGAAAAAGGGAGAGCAGGGTAGGATGTTGCTCACCGAGGCTTGGATTTCAAGTAGGGAGGCCGTGCGCTGTGACACCCTAGATGTCTGCACAGTAGTTGTGTATCTATTTTATGCATCATGTGCTTGATTTGCTTGAAAAAGGATCTTTTTGTAAATATAAAAGGTTATGTGTGTAATTATGATTTTATGCAAGGTCCTTTCTGCAGTTAAATTTGAATAGGATGTGCAATTATAGCTTTTGTGGAGGGTGTTTTTTCAAAATTCAGCGCATTTATTGCTTGGCAGGAAACTTTTCAAATCAGCCCAAGTTTGAAGTGAAATTTCATTGAAAAATGCAAGTTTCCTTTAAATTCAAAATCCCTTCTATGTTTTTAAAAATTAGCCCTCTATCCTTTGATCAAATAAATTTTTGCACAACATCAAAGTTGTACATCTTGAAAAATTGAACAACTATCATGTTGGGCACTTTTCCATTTGAGCTTTAGTTTAAAAGTTATCCTTGTTTTACATTCAGGTCCCTGGAAATTTCAGAAATTACAAAATAGCCCGTTTTCCTCTTCCCCTGTCTGCCTCTCTGCTTGCTCGCCGCCGGTGCGTCGCCACGCCGCCCGCCGCTCTGGGCCGCCTCCCCAGCGCCACCTCTGCCTGCTAGCTCTGGCCACGCGTCGCCCTGATGTTCCCCACCGCCCTCCTTGGCTCGCGCTGGTGCCCCCTCCCTTTGCCACGCGCCCGGAGCACCGCCACCGGCCGCCACCGCGACACCGCCGTGGACAGCACGGGTTGGAGGCCGCCGCCCTCTCCTTTCGTGCGCATTAGAACCAGGAACAACCCCGCACTCTATTCCCCTAGTTCCCACGCTCTTTCGCTGCCTCCACATCCCAGAACACCCCCACCGACCATTGAACGTCGGCGAGCACAGGCTCACCGCCGAACCGCCATTCCACAGCTGCTCCGCCCACGCTGAACCCTACACCAGCTCCGAATCATCCTCGCGAAGCTATCGGGCTACCTCTCGTCGACCAATTCCTACTAGAACCCCTTGCCATCGAGCTCCGCCGCCGTTAGAGCTCCGCCGCCACCTGCTCACCGTGGAGCTCGTAGCTCCGGTCCTCCTCCGCTCAATCTAGCCCCTCCATTAGCTTCGCATCAATCTCAGGCAGCTCACTCACCCCTCCCCTTCGCCCAGAACCCATCGGGGCAACCTCGCAGGGAACCTCCAATCCGTCCACCCCGAGCCCCGAGAAGACGACCAAAAGGTTCGCAAGGACCTCCTCTTTCTTTTCCCTAACCTCCCCCTGGCTCCTAGGGCCGGACCTCGCCGGTTTTGGCCGGTCACCGTCGTGCCTCCTCTCTGACCATGGCCGAGGACCTCGAGTTCAGAATTTGAAAAACTCCAGGGGGCTGTCTGCAAAGCTCTAGACTCAGTTGAATAGTGCTCTAAGGACTCCTTTGTAATTTTTGCTGAGAACTTTGAAATTCTATAGAAATTCATAGGAAATTTGTAAAATAGCAAATCTTGATGTTCTGGAATCCTTGTGCAAAGCTCTAT
Organism: Panicum virgatum; assembly: GCF_016808335.1. Classification (NCBI taxonomy): domain Eukaryota; kingdom Viridiplantae; phylum Streptophyta; class Magnoliopsida; order Poales; family Poaceae; genus Panicum; species Panicum virgatum. The sequence continues at coordinate 12,696,055 of NC_053142.1, read as the reverse complement.
CCAGTAGAATCAAAATATGATAGTTGTTTTTGGAAAGTTTTTGCTGGAAAATTTGATTTGTGTCACTAGGTAAATAAATACTAGTTGTTTTATCTTTTTCTTATCTATTGATTGAAGCCATGTCTTGCAGTGAAATTTTTATGGTGGTTTACTCATTTGACACTAGTATTGATATAAAAATTTCGTGATCAGTTCTCATGTGTCGCTATTTATTTGATTTAATCCTTGTTTACTAGACTTTATTTGTGATAAATATTTTATGCTAATGTTAAATCATGAAAATATTTCTGAGTGACCTTTTTTGGATAGTTTAGCTTGTAACTAAAGTTTGAGCCTCAGTTCAGGACTAGAACAGGAGCTAAAAGTGAATCTTGCTAATCTAATGTCTGTTTTGTTTATTTTCTTAGAATTAATTCTGTGTAGATAAAAATCATGAAAAATTCACAGTAGCTAATTCATCCCTGTGTAGGTCTTCTGTTAAATTTTGAGCTTCTGCTTTGCTATAGTTTGACCTGTATAATTCAAGCTTGTTTTAGGTGTGATCTGAATGGTTGATTTGTTATGAATAATTGGCTACATTTTTTGGCATGAATTTTACAGGGTAGCTTAATCTGTCCATGTTATATTTGGGGTAATTTTTGTTAAATTATTTACTGTTTGTGCTCTGAGTTGTTAATTTTTTAGCAAACCTTGATTTAATTACTATAGGAATCAACCACCACTCACTTTATGATGTTAGTATAGCTTTCTTGTGCTGTTGATCTTGATGCCTTGTGTAGTTAAATTTGTTGAGTTACTACTCTATAAACGATTGCCCATGTGTGTATTAATTTTGTTTGCTTAGCTTAACCACATCATGAGTGTGTTTATAATTCTGTTCTTGCATTACATATAGATACGTCTGCTTTATCAGACGGGACGTACGAGCTGATCCCGGATTCTGAAGGAGGTGATCTCGAAGCTCAAGCGAACACCGCCGTACTAACTGAAGCCCCGGACCAAAGTTCGGAAGAGCCTAGGGCTGAAATAGTTAGCAACTACCGAGAAGGCAAGCCCCGGACATAACCTATATTTCAAATTATTATCATTACTTACTTGTGCATTTACAGTTCTTAGGATTTGAATTGAAACCCTAGATGCATGATCCTAGGAACCTATGTACTGGACACTAGACCTGAGTTCGATGAATTGAAACCCTAGATGCATGATTGCCTGTCACTCGTGAGCTTTATAGGAATTGTTTGTTTACTTTCTGTTATCAATATAAGGACGACGGGCGGGGTCGTGTTCGATAACATGACCTTTGGTGAGACCCCGTCAGTGTTGATGAACTTGCTAAGGTCGCGGTGTGTGGTAGTGCTGGTTAAGTTTTTGAACGTACTAGCCACATGCCGTAAATATGGTACGCGGTAAGCATAGTAACCGATTGGACCGGGGAGTGGATATACCTTTCACTCTCTCTTAGGGATAGGTTTTATTTTATGTTGCACAACACCACGACTATGAGGGACAAGGTATAGAGTGCCCTATGGGACGAGAGAAGTGCCCTGTGGGACGAGCTGGTGCCCTATAGTCGGGGAGAGTGACCCTATCCACAAGCCGGAAAGAAAGGCAAACGGTTGTTTGGAAACGACCTGACGGTGTTCCAGACGTGTGTGTTAGGTTTGCCTGGCCAGGTTAAAAAATTCGATTCGAATCGTCTGCTTCTCACAGTTTGGGACTGCTTGATCTCTTTGCCACACAGAGTAACAAGAGCAACATTATTATGATTAATTTTGATGTTTGCTTAAAGATCTACCATGGTTGTATAGTAGTTGCTTACATAGGATGATTAATCAACTAGAATATGGAAAGCTAAAATGTGAAATAAGGACCTACTCTTTATTGCTTTTCAGCAAAAGGAAACCAGAGCCTCACAAACCCTGCATAGTCTAGCTAAAGTGGGTTTAGTATACCCGTTGACGGTTAAGTCTTGCCGAGTATTAGAATACTCAGCCTTGCTGTTGGAAATCTTTTTCAGGTTTCAGTTTCGAAGAGCAGATCGCTAGTTTGTCCTATCCCTGCTCTATGCCTCCTGGCTGGTCCTTCGAGTGGGATACGTCTTCGGCCGGCAATGACCTTGACGAGTGATACCTTGCTTGGGCTAGCTTGGTATACTTTTGCGACGTGTTGTAGCCGTCGTGTGTTATCTTCCGCTGTTAAACTCTGAAGTTTTACCCTTGTGTTTTGTATAACTGAGGTACTAAGTTTGGTTTTGTAATAAGTACTTTGAAACATGTTGTAATCACTACTTGCCTATGTTGTAAACTTGTGGTTGTAATATCTCTGGACTCGCCATCGTGCGGGGTATGCTTGTTCGATCCGAGAACCTGGTGGTTGTATCGGGACGCTACCCGACAGACCAAGAATTGTTCCATTTGAAGTGCGTTTGAGCTAGTGTTGCCTTTATGGTGATGCCCTGCGCACTTTAGCCGGGATAATTCAGGTGGTTCTGCCACACGGGGTGCTGACGTCGAGGTCCGGCGGCGAGGTCAACGCTGCGCACGCGGAGGAGGCTGTTGCAGGGGTCGGAGTCGGAGAAGGAGAGGTCGATGGCGCTCCTGACTCCAAGGCAAAGCCGCGGCATCGACTTGCGGAGGCGGAGCAGTGGCGGAACAGCGGGACCATAGCGGCGCTAAGCTCTGTGCCAGCAATGGCGAGGCGGAGGTGGCTCTGGGGCTCAGTGGCGGCTTCGGCGTGCCGTAGTAGAGCACGGGGAGGTGCACGGGGGCCAAATAAAGGGAAAGGTCAGGGATCAGGGGCAGCCGTGCCCGGTGCTGAGATCTCGGCGTGATTCGCGGCGTGCAGAAGAAACGGATCGCGACCAACGACATTGCGTGTCCCGGGACTCGAGGCCCCCGCCGGCGTCTCCGGACTTCCTAACGTCGCCGTCAACCGCCACGTCCTGGCTCGGGAAATCTTAACCCGATTCCCTTTGGGCAACACGCGTGATCGCGCTGTCTGCCGGGGTTACCCTTTCCCTTAGGATCGGCTTACCCATGTGCAAGTGTCGTTCACATGGAACCTTTCTCCTCTTCAGCCTTCAAAGTTCTCATTTGAATATTTGCTACTACCACCAAGATCTGCAATGACTTCTGCTCCGCCCAGGCTCGCGCCCTGGGTTTTGCAGCGGCAGCTGCGCTCTCCTACTCATCGGGTGAGCAGCGGCAGCCACGCCCTCCTACTCCTACGTGCGGGTCGTCGTTGTCGCCTGCGGCGCCCCGGCAGAGCGGGCAGGTGGAGTGGGTGTGGAGCCACATGTCGATGCAGTCGACGTGGAACTCGTGTCCGCACCGAGGTAGCACGCGCGCCGTCTCCCCGGCCGCGAGCTCCGTGATGCATATGACGCACTCCAGCGCCTCGCCCTCGCCCACCTCCCGGCGCGGTAGCTTCGCCACAGACTTGTTGCCCAGACTACCTTGGTAGCACCACGCCGCGTCCGCTCCTCCGCCAGCGCCGCCGAACAGTAGCCACATCCCCACGCCGCGCGCACCGCCGCGGTACCACATGGCACAGAGAAAGATGCAGAAGGAGAGGATGATGAATTTATTAAGTCTAATTGTACTATAATTTGACAATGGTTACTGTAGCACAATATTGTCAAATTATGGAGTAATTAGGCTTAATAGATTTCGTCTCGCGAATTTGTCTCCATCTGTGCAATTAGTTTTTTAATTAGATGATATTTAATACTTCTAATTAGTATCAAAACATTCGATGTGATAGGGGAAATTTTTTTTCCCCGGATCCAAACACACCCTGAGAGAGACGGGATGCACTGTCGCAAGAGTTTCTAGAGTGGACAAAATATATGCTTGCCTTCCTTCCCGCATCCACTCCTCTTAGTCTCACCGGTCTCGCTCCCTATCCCACCTTCTATTTCAAACGCTACTTTATAAACAGTGTAGTCTACAAAGCAAAACAGTGTTATGTATGTCCACGTCAGTAGAGTGGTGATAACAGCCTTAATAACAAAAGATACGCTTGTCCAATATTTTTTATGAAATGGGAGGGGCAAGCCCCTACGGATTATATTTATATATATATGGTAAATTTCTTTCTAGCTACACCTACTTATGCACCTATGTATCTCAAGATTTATGAGGTATATAGCCAAACAAAAGTATCAGTACCCCGTGACCGGGGTACCCCATCCTCCCGTGTAAGGAAGCAGACTTGGGAGGGTGAGAGCAGGCCACACTTAAAAGGCTGGGCAGCAGGGCATAAAGGTCCGAATTCCTCAGGCAGGACAACGGCTACGGATCCGCTTCCCACTCGGGAACGGGTCCGGTGTCGCCACGTGTCCCTGAAGAGGGGCGCTCAGTACCGGCAAGAGGAGCCCCGGACCCCAGCACTCCGCCAGAGGGGGTCCGGGGCCACCATGTGTCCCGCACTACAGGCGCGAGTCTTCTGCTGGAAGACTCGCCCAACTACCGCATTAAATACGGGTGGTTGAGACGTGCTCTGCTGCTGCTGCGCGCGGGCAGCTTTTGACAGAATAACACTGTTACACGCCTGTTACCAAGGTAAGCTCGAATGACACGGCGGGTGAGGTGTGCAGTGTCGCCACAGACGCCGCGCGCGAGCACACGTCTACCCGCTGCATTAAATACAGCAAAAATGAATGATGCAGTACAGTAAAAATACAGCAAGTAGATACCTGTGAGGACTGAGGAAAACGAAGATTCAGTGCATAGCTGTTTTCACAGCGTTTTCATCCCAAAACTAGCAGCTTGGGGGCCTTAGAACACACGAGAGTCCTTAAGTCAATATTCGCAACTTCAATCCAAAACACCGAAATTTGTCGAGAAATACCGAATTTTGTTTTTTATTTTGAAAATATTGTCTGTTCGGTTGTACAAATTTCACCGAATTCGCAACTTCAATCCAAAACACCGAAATCTGTCGATAAATACCAAATTTTATTTTTTATTTTGAAAATATTGTCTGTTCGGTTGTACGAATTTCACCGAAATTTTGTAATTTAATTTTTTTCCGCCGAAATATAAAACCCTGGACTCCACTGCTGGCCTGCACTTGTTTGCCTGTGGATATCCCTCCACCAGTGTACAGCAGGTTGGCGGAAGCAATGCGAGTCAAACCAAGCTGATTTGAAAGTCCGAAGCCTTGCGGTGTTGCCGGTTTCTAGCTGTCTCCCACTAGGCCATTACCCTAGAAGTACAGGCTAGAGGCGGCGACATGGGGAACTGTGCTGTGTTTAGATCTGTAAAATAGTGGTAAAAAGGGCACATCAGACACTGTAGCACTTTTCGTTTGTTTGTGATAATTGTTGTCCTACCATGACCTAACTAGGCTCAAAAGATTCGTCTCGTCGTGTACATCAAAACTATACAATTAATTTTTTTATTTACCTACATATAATGCTCCATGCATGAGGCAAGAGATTTGATGTGATAGGTGAATAGTGAAGTTTAGAGAGAGAAATTTTGGAAATAAACACAGCCCTGCTGAAGTGGTGATGCAGATGGAAGCAACGGGGCATTTGGACTTCCCACTAGGCCACTACCTAGAAGTACAGGCTAGAGGCGGCGACATGGGGAACTGCTGAACTGGCGATGTAGATGGAAGCGACGGGCCATTTGGACTTTTGGAGTCGCGGTGGGAGTCGGTCAGCAGACTGGGAAGCCATCATTACTTATGTGAACGATGGGTTCATGGGGACCTACTCTGACACACTGTTCATGTGCAGAGGCTGATTTTAGAAGCTTGCAGTTGCTTACAAAAGGCCCCTCATCCTCGCTGCCGTGGCGGCATCTGCTGGGTCGCCGGCCGACCTTGCCGGCGCCATCCTCACGTACGTGTATCCATCGTAGCCATGGTGGAGTTCTTACACCTTTGTGTACGTTGGTTAATTCGATTTGTGGTACAGGTGCAAGAAATTCAATGAGCTCGCGCAGAGCAAGGAGGTGTGAGTGCCAAGGGATGGTCGCAGTCGGAACAGTTCTTGCAGCGATGTGCTGGTACCGGCAACCTGGACGCCTCCTACCTCCTTGGCATATATATTTATGTATGTATGTATGTATGTATACCGTGCAATGTAGCCGATTGAATCAGTAGACGATGATTCCCTTGGCTACTGTACGAGGATCCGGAGAGCAGGATCGGCTATGATTGTAGAGGCGGCGAAGGGCGGCCACAGGAGCAGGATCAGCAAGCATCGAGGACGGCGGCACCGGCAGGGGGCTGCGCCTGTGTTCCAACGTGCAGTTCCGGGTCTGCCCCCTGCTCATGCACAGCTACTGCTCCCTCGCGTGCGCGCACGTGGATCGGTGGCATCTGCAGTAGTGTAGTGGTGTTTTGTGCCGCCCCCTTCATCCACCATCCGGATCTTTGAGTGTCTCATGTAAATTAAAATTATTGTGGCACGTATGTCTGTACGGGTTATGGTACGGTGCTTAAGTTATCAACTGCATTGTTCATCATGATCGCTACTGGTCAAGCAGCAAATCACCGACCATATGCATGTGTATTTTTTTTTGCATGTGTGGGTGGGGCAACCTTTTGCAATAGTTATGTTTTCACGGGGTATTTGTGTTAGAAGTATAGATTATGTATATTATAAATATATTATGTATCTAAGCCTAGAAGTTATGGTTTGATAAGTTATCGTTATAAGCTTGTCTGTCAAAAATTATGCTCACGAAATATAAGTTATACGTAGAAGTATTAAGTTATAAAAATATAAGTTTTGCGTACAAAATGTTATTATAAGTTATGTGCGTAAGGTGTAAGTCATCAACAGAATATATTAATCATCGTCATAAGTTATATATATAATATTAGTCAAGATGGTAAAACTATATTTTTATATACCATGATAAATTATGTATATGTTTCATCAAGAGAAACAAAACTTATTATCATAAGTTTTTGGTATAACATTAGACATAATTATTTATGGATAAAATTGTCGTTGCAAACTTAGAAAAAAAAAATTATGCACATAACTTTGTGTATAGCATTTATGAGACAAACTTATATTGATAATGGACAAAACTATTATAGCGTATACTACCTATAATAGGTACCCATCATATGTAACATATAGAAAATAAGAAAAATAAAATAAAAATGATTGAAAAGAAACTAATCTGGAGAAAAGGAAACGTGGATCACCATCTAACCTACTAGACAAACAACGACCACCAATGAGCAGTTTGGCCCACCTAACATCGATTGCTCTGCTCGTTCTGAGCGGTCGCCCGCTCAACTGAAATTGCGGATATGCTAGCACTTGGATTTCGCAGTCGCCTCCTTTCTCGGATTTGCGTTTGCTTCTTCTTGATTTGATGTGTTGCCGTCATCTCCCACCACTTCCTCCTCGCTTCCATCGCCATTGCCGCTCTCCCCCTCTGCTCAAGCCGCCTGATTTCTTGGACCGGTCCGGGGGCATAAATGCCCATCCCTGCAGAGGATCCCAGCCTTCTCCGCTCCAAATCCCGTCCTTGTTTCCCCCAAGTAAGAGCATTTCAGCACTCCCTAATCCTAGTTGCCAGACATGACAGAATCGTCCTGACCGCTCTTGCCCGGGCAGGCTCTCCGGCGGCGGCGCAGCTCTGAGGCCCGCCCCCACTTGCTATGGGCTTCTTGATCTACGCCTGCCTCCTCCACCTCCTGCTCTCGACCGCCGATTCCGGGGTGGCGGCGCAGTCGCAGCCGCTGTCGCCGGCCAGGATCCTCGACGCGACGCTGCAGGACTACGCGTTCCGGGCCTTCGAGCACCCGCGCACCGGCATTGTCTACAACGCCACCCTCCCCGCCAACCTCACCGGCATTGCGCTCTCCGCGGTCCGCCTGCGCAGTGGCAGCCTCCGGCGGAAGGGCTTCGCCGACTACTTCCAGTTCGGCGTCCCCACCGGCGTCGTCGTGCAGCCGCACGTCGAGCGGGTGGTGCTCGTCTACCACAACCTCGGCAGCTCGTCGGACCACTACTACCCGCTCTCCGGGCACACCTACCTCGCGCCGGTGCTGGGGCTGCTGGCCTACGACGCAGCCAACCTCTCGTCCGTGGGTCTGCAGGAGCTCAACATTGTCGCATCAAGGGATGTTAGGAACACGCCGGAGAAACGACGCGGATCACGCCGCCGGCGAGCTCACGGCCAACACAAAACTCACGCAAACACAGAGGACACGATCTCGTTTTGGTGCAGTCAAACTTGGCAGCTTTTCCATGGTCTATTGCTATGCTTATATAACAGATTACAAGGAAAGGAATTTGGCCCTCTCAATCCGGCCAAACACAATCAAAACTTTCTAAAATAAGCCATTAACTAAACTAGGAAAGCACTAATCTAGCACCCAAGGATTACTATCAACAAGGGAGTCCGATTTCCGTAACCTTCAGCAATGTCAGGGCGGTGCCATCAGGCAGTGCGCCGCCGCGGTGCGTGGTGTTCGATTTAAATGGTGTGCCGCTGCTCGGGACCTGGAGGCAACCAATGCGGGCTCGACGTATCGCCAGGGGCACATCTCAATAGTGGTGAACTCCAGTGAGATTGCTCCAGCTCCTGCTCCACCTGGCTCAATCTCCCCACCGATACCGACTCCGGGAGGGCAAAAGAAGGGAAACTCAAAGGCGTGGAAGATTGCCGTCAGCGTCGTTGGGGCTGCCATAGCATTGGGGCTGTTGGCTGTGCTTCTGCTGTGTTTGGTCAGGTACAAAAGGGATAAGAAGTTGGAGGCGATGGAGCGGAATGCTGAGGTTGGGGAGACGTTACGGGTGGCGCAGGTTGGGCGGACGCAGGCACCTGTGGCCTTGGGGACACGGACACAACCGGTGATTGAAAACGATTATGCTGCATAGCAATCTTTTGAGCTCTAGTCTAGTAACAGAAAGAGTTGATGGTTATGGCTAGCGACAGGGCTGTCCATCGGTTGGTTGAGGCAGCAAAATTTCCATATCCATGAGGGCGATGCTAACTGCTAATTTCAGAGCTCAGGTTCTGCTCCATGAGGGTTCAGCACATTCTTTTGGTGGGTTTGTTCAGAAGGTTACATTTTGTACTGCAAGCAATGGCTATTGTTCCTGTTCATAGTTGCCATGTTCATATGCGGAGTTCCTTTCATCTCCAAGCAAGCAAGCAATGGAGGGGGAATGTTTGCCATCTCAGATTGGGAATTCTTGATTATTTTTTTGGGTTGATGTATTCAAAAGGAAATGGGCTTTGCAATAAAGCTGAGGTAACACTCATTGCACATTGCGTGTTGGTAAAACTCATTCATCCAGTTCAGTTCGAATTCATTTCGTTTTCTTCTCAATTTGGCTTGTCATGTTTAGGCAACTGCTAAGATGATGGAGTGATGTACCTGTTTTACCTATCCAGTGTTGTGGTAATTAGTCTGATTCTGGTAATTTAGACTTCATGGCCATTTGTCTTTACATCAGTTTTATATGTTGTCCTGGAAGGCTGTAAACTTTTCACTGCCTTCTGAGAAACAACTTAATTTCCACTCATATATTTTTCTCATTGTCGACATAACTATTTACCCCCATAGGCCATAGTATTGCAGGACTATAGGTTACCTATCATATGATTGTTTAGCACTACAAAAACTAGTTTGTGTTGATGTTGTGTTTATCATGTATCACTTTGGTGTGGTCCAAGTGCAAGGATTAAGAAGGTATGGGTTAATGTAAGTATGACCAGTCTGCAAAATAAATGTGAATTTGGACATACATCAATAAGAAAAGCTTCCTTTGGATCAACTATTGGACCCTCATACTGGAAGCACTGGCCAATGCCCTCGTCAACAAGCGGCCACAAGAGCAAACCATGAACGACAAGCTGACATCTTTTCTGAAGACCAAGCCGCCCACCTTTGTCGGATCCAGCAACCCCTTGGATGCAGACGACTGGCTGCGTGTGATCCAAAGGAAGCTCGAGCCGTTTGAATGCCAGGATCGAGACAAGGTTCTCCTGGCAGCCCACCAACTCACCGGGACTGCCTTGGCCTGGTGGGAGAATTACTGCGCCGCTGCCGAAGATGCTTCCACCATCACTTGGAAGGAATTCGTGAAGGAGTTCCACCGCTACCATATCCCCTCGGCCACCATGAAGCGCAAGGCAGATGAGTTCCGCGCACTGTAGCAAGGAAGCATGTCGGTGGAAGAATACACCAATCAGTTCATGGAATTGGCCCGATATGCACCAGAGGAAAGTGAACGATGATGAAAAGAAGCAGGACATGTTCAAGAAAGGATTGAACCCAGAACTCCGGACCTGCCTTGCTTACCCCTCAGATCTACCCCGACTTCAATACTCTGATGAACAAGGCTATTCTCACAGAGAGGGCCAAAACTGAAGAAAGAAAGGATAACAAGCGCAAGTTTCTGGAAGGCAAGGCCCACCAACATGACCGCTTCCAGAAACCAAGAAATTCCAACTATATGGCACCAAGATATCAGGCCCCAATGCAGTATAGGACCCAATCTCAGGTGACAGGCCCACAAGCCCCTAACACACAGTTTAGGAACCAGAACACCATAAAGGCCCCGCAGAGCAATGCAAGCCAGGTCACTACCAACAACAGTAATGCTAGAGCCTGTTTCAACTGTCGTGAGAAAGGGCATTTCATTGTTAACTACCCATACGCCAAGAACAAGCCTGCTACCTCAGCCTTCTCCAATACGGTGAATGGACCAATGCCAGTTCTGTCAGGTGCCAACCGAGTGCCCATCCGCAGCAACAACACCAACAACAACAGTCAGCAGATGAGGCATCCCCAGCAGTCATTTGGACGAGCCCGCGTCAACCACATCAACGCGCAGGAGGCTCAAGGAGCTCAGGGCGTAGTGCTCGGTGAGTACCTAGTCAGCTCAGTTCTTGCACTGGTACTATTTGATTCTGGAGCATCACACTCGTTCATATCCTCAAGTTTTGTGGAAAAGCACAGTATACCCACAGTACTACCAAAAACACCCCTATTAACCCGAACGCCTGGCGATGACATCAAGTGTCAACTAGGTTGTCTACGGGTAAGGATCAATTTAAGTGGGGTAGAATTTCTAGCAGACCTAGTAGTACTTAAGTCTAAGGGAATAGACGTGATCCTTGGAATGAACTAGTTAAGCCGACACAATGGTCTCATAGGTTGTACTGACAAAGTGGTACACCTAATGAACCCAGAAGGAGTACGAGTGACCTGCCATACTCAGGAAAGTGGATCTGACCCAATGGTGTTTAGCATGAAAGCCAAGTCTTTGGAAGAAGTCCCGGTAGTAAACGAATACCCACATGTTTTTCCTAAAGAACTTCCTGGAATGCCACCAGATAGGGATATAGAGTTTGTCATCGATCTTGTCCCTGGAACCTCTCCTATAGCCAAGAGACCCTATAGGATGGCAGCTTCCGAATTGGCAGAATTAAAGAAGCAACTGGAGGAATTACAACGAATTGGCTTCATCAGGCCAAGCTCGTCGCCTTGGGGAGCCCCAGTCCTATTTGTCAAGAAGAAGGACGGGAGTATGAGGTTGTGTGTAGATTACCGGGTGCTGAACGAAGTTATCATCAAGAATAAGTACCCCCTTCCCCAGGATTGATGACTTTTTTATCAGCTAAAAGGAGCCAAGTACTTCTCTAAGATTGATCTGAGGTCAGGATATTTTCAGCTCAAGATTAGGGAAAGTGAAATTCTAAAGACAGCTTTTGTCACCCGTTACGGGCAGTTTGAGTTCACGGTGATGTCTTTTGGACTCACCAATGCACCTCCATATTTCATGAACCTCATGAACAAGGTGTTTATGGACGAGTTAGGTAAGTTTGTCGTAGTCTTTATCGACGACATACTTATTTACTCGAAGAGTTTCTAGAAACATGAGCAACATCTGAGGGTAGTTTTGGAAATTTTGAGAGCAAACAAATTCTATGCAAAACTCAGCAAGTGTGAATTTTGGCTAGAGAAAGTGGCTTTTCTTGGACATATTCTGACCGCAGAAGGAGTAGCAATTGACCCTAAGAAAATCGAAGCGGTTTCCAATTGGCAGCAACCAACTAATGTTAGTGAAATCAGAAGCTTTCTCGGATTAGCTGGGTATTATCGAAGATTCATTGAAGGATTTTCCAAGATAGCCCGGCCTATGACAGAGCTGCTCAAGAAGGATAAGAAATTCACCTGGACGGAGTCATGTGAAAGAAGTTTTCAAGAATTGAAGAATAAGTTGACGACCGCCCTAGTGCTGACCCTACCGGATATTCATAGGGATTTTGTCATTTATTGTGATGCATCCTGACAAGGATTAGGATGTGTCCTCATGTAAGACGGGAAAGTTGTTGCATATGCTTCCCGCCAACTCAGGCCGCATGAGCAGAGTTACCCAACACATGATCTGGAGTTTGCAGCTGTAGTGCATGCCCTCAAGATTTGGAGGCATTATCTAATTGGAAATAAGTGCGAGATCTATACAGACCATAAGAGTTTGAAATATATTTTCACTCAGACAGATTTGAACTTAAGGCAAAGAAGGTGGTTAGAACTGGTTAAGGATTACAATGTGGAAATCCATTACCACCCTGTCAAAGCTAATGTGGTAGCCGATGCCTTAAGTCGGAAATCCTATGGACCCAAGGATACCCATCTGCAGGAAGAAATGGCACGATTAAATGTGCACATCGTCCCTCGAGGTTCCATTCGCAAGATGAGCATTCAACCTACTCTGTAGGATAAAATCAGAAAGGCCCAAAGTTCGGACAAGAACTCGATGGAAATCCGAACGCAGACTGGAGAAAACAAGGCATCGGATTTTAGAGTAGATAATGAGGGAATTTTATGGTATAAAAATAGAATCTGTGTGCCCCAGGAAGGAGACTTCCGCCAGATAATTATGGATGAAGCCCATAACTCGGCCTACTCCATCCACCCAGGATCCACCAAGATGTATATGGATTTGAAACAAAAATATTGGTGGAAAGGTATGAAGGCGGGTATTGCACGATTTGTTGCCCATTGTGATACTTGTCAAAGGATCAAGGCCGAACATCAGAAGCCAGCAGGATTGTTGCAACCCCTACCCATCCCGGTTTGGAAATGGGATGAGATAATGGACTTTGTAGTGGGTTTGCCCAGAACCCAGAAAGGACATGACTCCATATGGGTAATAGTGGACTGACTCACTAAATCGGCTCATTTCATACCCGTACGGACCAATTACGGTGGAGAAAAGCTAGCTAAGCTTTATGTGGAAAACATAGTAAAGTTGCATGGTGTGCCTAGCAGAATTGTTTCAGATAGAGGGACCCAATTCACCTTTAGGTTTTGGAGGAGTTTGCATAAAGCCATGGGCACCAAATTAGATTTCAGCTCCGCCTATCACCCACAAACGGATGGTCAAACAAAAAGGGTAAATCAGATCATGGAGGATATGTTGAGAGAATGTGTCCTTACCTATGGCAAGGATTGGGAACAAAGTTTACCCTATGTAGAATTCTCATATAACAACAGTTACTAGGCAAGTCTAGGAATGTTGCCATTCAAAGCTCTCTATGGAAGAAAATGCAGAACTCCCCTGATGTGGTCAGAAGTTGGAGAACGTGTCCGAGTCGGACCCGCACTCATAAAGGAAGCAGAAGAAAGAGTAGCAGAAATCCGCGAGAAGTTGAAAGCCGCCTAGTCTTGACAGAAAAGCTACGCAGACAAGAAGATATGAGAAATAAGTTTCAACCCGGGAGAGTTTGTCTACCTTAAAGTTTTGCCTATCCGGGGAACTCGAAGATTTCAAGTACAAGGAAAGTTGGCCCCTCAGTACATTGGGCTGTACCAAGTTCTGAAGAAAGTCGGAGCCATAGCATACCGACTGGAGCTACCGGAAGGAATGTCAGATATACACCCGGTGTTCCATGTGTCCCAGCTAAGGAGATGTTTGAGGGTACCGGGGAATGAGCATGTGCCAGAAGAGGAGATAGAACTACAGACAGACCTTCGGTACCAGGAAGTACCTGTCAAGATTTTGGACACTGCCACTAGGAGGACAAGAAACTCCAAAGTACGGATTTGCAGAGTTCAATAGAGCAGACACGGAATAGAAGAAGCTACATGGGAGCGTGAATATGCTTTGAAGAAAGAATTTCCCCATCTGTTTAGGAGACAGCCGAATCTCGAGGACGAGATTCATTTTAAGTGGGGTAGGTTTGTAACATCCCGAAAATTTACCAAATAAATCACTCGCTAAATTATTTTCAAAATTAGTTTCATCGTTGAGCTCAATTAACCCTAAACCCTAATCCCCTCCCAGAATTTCCGCCGTCCAGATGTCCGATTTCAATCGTTATTCCATCTTTTCCTTTTTTCCGCCGACCGTACCCTCCCTCTTTTTCCTCGCCGCCGTCTCATCCCGCGCCGCTCGGCTGCCTATCGGCCACGCGCCACCGCTCGCCGCGATCGGCGCCGGCGCAATCTCTCTCTCTTTCTCTCTCGTTTTCTTTTTCTTTTTCTTTTTCCATTTTCCTTCTTTATTTTTCCTTCCTTCTCCATCCTCCTTCTCCTCTCTGCCGCGCGAGCACCGCTCAGCCCACCATCGCCCGACCCCGGCTCCCTCTCCTCTGCCGCGCCAAGCAGCTCGCTCGCCTCACGCCCCTCCCTGGCCGTGCACCTCGTCGCGCCGAGCCACCCCTGGGCTGTGCGCACGAGTGCGTGCGCGAACGTGCTCACCGCGCTCGGTGCTCCGAGCCGCGCACACCTGCCCACGCCATGCGCAGCACGCGTTCCACGCACCCCCGAGGCTCGCCGCGCCGCCCGTCGTCCAGTGCCACCACCGCCTTCCTGTGTCCGCCCTCGCCGCTGGCCGCCCTGTGTCCTGCACACGCACACGCGCGCACCACGCCGCCGCCTCACCGCTCGAGCCCGCGCGGTGACACACACAGCACCCGGGGCCCCTCCACATGCCTGCGCGCTTGCCCGAGCCGTCACTTCGCCCTGGTCCGCCGCGTATCGCGCCGCCGCCGCATCGCGACACCAAGCGCCATTGAAGGCACCCCGCACCGCTCGCCGGCCACCCAACGCGCTCAGCCCTCCCTACCGCCTTTCCTCGGCTATAAAGAGGCCCCCGAGCTCCACGACCACCACCACGAGACACGCCGCCCCCGTGTCCCTCCTCTCCAGCCTTGCTGCGCCGCCACCCAGAGCCGCCGTGGCCGCCGTCGCCGCCGTCGCCCGCCCTCGTCGCCCCATCTTCTCGATACGCCCCAGCTCGAGCCAAGGTAGGGATAGGACCCTCTTGGCCCCCTCTCACTTTCCCCCTTCCCCTTGGCCACCACCGAGATCCGCAGAGGCGCCACCACGCCCGCTGCCGCTCACCGCCGCCCACCCTCATGGCCAGGCCGCCTCGGACCACCCCGGCCCAAGCCACGGCCGGGATCGGATCCTCTCTCCTCCTTCTCTCTTTTCCCTCACTCCAGAGCCGCCCTCGTGCCCCGAGCAGCCGGCCCATGCCGCCGCCGGCGAGCCGCCCCTCCCTCCCCTGTTCTTCGGTAGGGAGGAAAGAGAGGAGGGCAAATATGCCCAAAACCCGCTCCCCTCTATTCTATTTGCTTAAGAACCCTTCCACCCTTTGGCATTTTGCAAATTAAGCCCTATCCTTTATTATATTTACAAATAAACCGTCCACTATATAAACTTATTTATAAATAAAACCCTTCCCTTTTCCAGAATAGCCCAAACATTCTAATCAGGTCCTTTCACTAATTACAAACAGGTCCCTGACTCCTTGTTTAACCCCTAAACCTCTCTGTAACCTATCGTTTCATGCGCCAAAAATCCTCCGATCGACCTGAAACTTTACCACGCCATTTCTAACATAATTTTGGCCATGCCATTAGAAAACCGCCCAAAAATATTACTCATATCTCCATATCTTAATTGTTTCCGATTCGAGCTCAACAATAAAACTTTTATTTCTTTTTCTTGATTGTGTGTTTGTTTGTACGCGTCGTAGATCACGGTGTGAACGAGGGAGAACCCGTCGACGAGCAGTACTGCAAACAAGTGAACAAGGATTAGTTTCGCGACCCCGAACCCGAAGGACAGTACCTCGATCAGGACCTCCCAATAGGCTTTGAAGAACAACCTATTGGCCTGTTTCAAAACTGCATGTTGTTTTGCTGCTAAAATATGGTTGGATAGCCACCCCTTGATTTGTTATAACCGTTCCTTGACCACCTAGATTAATATCTGAATGCGTTTGGATGTTAATCGCTGCTAGAACGCTTAGGACCTTAAACTCGGTACAATTTGTTTTATAAAAAGAAAACGTGTGAGTGTGTGTGGGAAGGGAAAATGTGGAATTTTCGAAAGATGAGTTTAGACAGGATGGATGGCATTTCCGTGTGATTTGCCGATTGGTGTGCTTGTACCTGTGTGGTTAAGCAAGGAAGGGAGATATCCATCTTGTCACACTTAAGACCGAGTTGGTGTGTCATCTCACCTAACTCTATTACCGTGCAAACCACTCGACCGTTGAATGGGCAACGGCTTAGCATAAACCCCACTAGTTAGTCTGATAGCCATCAGGAGAGCTGAGAGCAACAGATGATCAAGGAGAAGGGATTAGCTCTGTGTGACTTATGCCCCATTTAAAACCTCTGTGATAGGTCAATGACCCCTTGGTGGATCCCGTGATGGCTAGTCAGGTCTAGCTAAGGTGGGTAATGGCTTTGTTGGGATCTGCACCGACACTAAGGTGATCGAGTTGCGGTACCCCGCTTGTGGGTAAAGTTGCACACCTCTGCAGAGTTAAAATCTATTCGAATAGTCGTGCCCACGGTACTGGGCGAGTTACGGTGTGGTCACATAACTAGTGTTTCTTCTGAGAATGGATGGGTTGGCGTGAGTTGTTTTGGAAAAGTGTCCGTCAATTGTGCCGTGTGCTATGGCGGATGAGGAATCCGGTAGCAGTTTAAAACTTGGATCCTGTGTGGATCAACACTACGTGTTACTTGGTACAAGAAAACTTGCTTTGAAAATCTTTTCTTTTAAATGAACCCCTGCATCAAAATTTGCTTTCCGCAAATAAAACCCTAGCCTCATCCTTGATTTACTCTGTGCATTATATTCTGTTTTATACCCCCTCCGTGGGTGTGGTTGGACTTGCTGAGTACGTTTGTACTCACCCCATTCTTAATTTTTACAGAGGAAGATCCAAACTTCATTCCCGAAGACGTTGAGTAGAGCTTCCGTCCTGCACCCAACCTTGCCTGTGGATAGGGTCACTCGCAGGAAGTTCCGTATGGCGCAAGACTCTGATGACCCCCTCTTCGTAGTTAATATCGTTGTGTGGGTGTTAGTTTTTATCCTCGCGATAGTGGCGCTTCACTGCCCACTTCCGCGTAGAGTTGTACGGTGATGTACCATCTGATGTAATAAAAGTATTATCAGCCTCCTGAGACTGATATTGTATCACTTTTAAGTCTTCTCTCATGAGGGGACGCTTCAGTTATACACGGCACCCACACATGGAACCACGTCCAACCCGGTGCAAACGGTTCATGTCGGAATGAAAATGGTCGAGAAACGTATAACATAGTGGACGGGAGGCGAAAACATAGACCGAACGGCCATTCGGTATGATCCCTTGGCAAAAATGTGGGATTGGACCAAAACACCTGAATTCATTAGGAAAAGATTATACACAGCACCCACACATGGAACCACATCCAACCCGTTGCAAACGGTTCGTGTTGGAGTGGAAACGGTTGAGAAACATGTGCCATAGGGCACGGGAGGTGAAAATATAGGCCGAACGGCCATTCGGTATGACCCCTTGGCAAAAATGTGGGATCAGACCAGAATTCGGTAGGAAACTTTAACACCATCATACACAATGCCAACCTGAAAGCCACGCTCTACAAACGGAAACAACAAGGGATACTGCAAAGCCATAAATGCGGGGTGCAAAGCAGAAATCCGCTACAGCTCACCACCCCTAGCCTATATGACAATATCACGTTTAACGTGTCCAGGGTGAAGTCACCTACAACCAGCATAGCAAGCTGGTCGGTTGTGGGCAGGTTGTACTGAACCAGATCGCCCTCCCGCGCACCCACAATCCTAACAACAAAGTCCTCATCCCCTTAGTCCGCTAGCCTATCCCTCGCAAGTCTAAATTGTTTAGCAAACGGATTATGGTCATCTAGCATCTGTGTATGCTCCTCAACAATTCGTGGGTCTAGCGGCTCAGCCGGACGCTCATCAAGATGTAGAGCATGAAGCCTGTTGCTAACCTCATTTGCAGTATCGTATATATAAAGCTGTATGAACTGTGGTGGGGACCCATCGCTAGGAATAAGTGAGCCTACGCGATGGTGAACCTGACCAGAAATCTTAAAGACCGTGGGACCACGACCATTATTCATAGATCGATCTATCTTTGCGCCCATGGATGTGAACGTGAAGAGGCAATTGTATTGCCGAATGTTTTTCATAAACTGATTACAGCGGGCATCACCATCAAACCTAGCCAAAGAAGCAAGGGGCTTAGGACGAGGTCTAAAGGTCGGTATGCTAATCTTGCCACCCTTACAACAGCTATTATAAACAACCCTACCACACCTGATCGATGAATTAGATCCTATTCTCTCCCTAAACCAGAACATGGCCTTGCAGTGCCTACACTCATAGTCCGGCGATCCACAGTACGAACGCCTAGGATAGGAAGCTGTCTTTTCAGAAATCAAGGGTTAGCGTGGCATAAAGGACCTAATCGGCAATAATCAACACAACCTGGCAGCAAAGACCTTTCAAAGCGTCAACGTACTCCTGACTGAAACGTCTGCACCCTAAAGCCAAGCGCCCTTCAGCCGGTGGCCCTGATATAGGCGGAGAATAGTGCGCACCATCGTCTATTTGTGGACAAGGAAATAGAATCAGGCTCCACAGCATCACCACGTCTCTAGAGACAGCAAGCATATGTGTTTGCCACATACTCGGTTCATGGCGACGATGGCGAGGCGTGTGAGGGGAATCAGCCGTGGCCAACGAGGCTACACCGAGGAAACAAAGAGACAAGCCAGCTAATGTTAGGCTCTGCGTATGCTACAAACGGTCGGCGCTCACACCGTCCAGGACCAAGACTAAACAAGGGAGGCAACATACAGCATGGTCCCCCGCTACTATCAGAACAGCAGGTGCCCCCTGGAGGCGGGAGACGGGGCATGATGATCTATCGCACAGCAACAACAAAAAAAAAACCAGATAGGTCACAACAGAAGAAACGGGAGCTACGTACTATAGCCGACACCATGGGAACCAAGGAACTCCGAATCTAGGAAAATGGCAGGCACAACCTCGTAGGCACAGATCGACACAACCATGGTTTTCAAGTCGTAGCCTAGGCGTCTGGGCGGTTTTTGAAACAGAGCGTCGCGGTCGCCATGGCCGTCGGCGTGAGGCGTCCGCCTTGCGCGGTGAGTCGTCGCCAAGGCGGGAGAAGGCGTCCTTTGTCGCGCCTGGTGCTCGAGGCGAACGCCGCACGACGAGCAGAGTCCCCCCTACGCGTGGGAAAGGGTGAGGGGCGGCGCGCGGGAAAGGAGCTCTGCGCGCGGGAAAGGGAGGGTGCGTGCGGGTATAGCTCTGCGCGCGCCTTCTTTCCGCGGGACCTTCATTTGAGGGAGAGAGAGAGAGAGAGAGAGAGAGAGAGAGAGAGAGAGAGAGAGAGAGAGAGAGAGAGAGAGAGAGAGAGAGAGAGGGAAGAGGGCTGAGTCGGCAAAGGCAAACAGACCTCGGCTCCTCGGCGGCGGCGCGGCGGCCGCAGCCACTCCTCGCCGATTCGCGTCCTCCTCTTCAATTCCCGCCGCATCCTCTATTCCATCGACCATCGGACGCTTCTCTGCTCCTCCTTGCTTCTGATTGACAGCCATCCTCTGTTCCATCGAGGCATCCTCTTTTCCATCGAGGCATTGACCATCGAACGCCTCTCTGCTCCTCCGTGCTGCAGCAGCTAGTTCGTCCAAGGCTCCAAGCAGACAGGTACCAATCCTCTCCCCATCTCCCCTCTACTATCTGTTTGCTTGTTTGTGGCATAATGCTATGTGCTAGGCTGTGTTTATGTGCTAGACTACTAGTGCTTAGCGGCAGCTACAGTGCTTACTGCTTAGTATAGGGCTAAAAAGGCTACTTCTTGTACATGGAACGAGGACATTTGGGAAGAGAAGGATGTCTACAGAATTGGCTGCAACAAGGTATTCTTTATGCCTTTATGGCGCTCCATTATATGTTAGGACATATGTATGGCGTCGCCTCGCCGTGCGCCTTATTCGCCTAGGCGTTTAGTAAGAGGTCGCTTGTTGCGCCTCACCTTACCACCTTAATAACCATGGATACAACCACAGTGGTAGAAAGGAGACCACTCACCAGAATGCGCATGCCGCTACCGCAGGCAAGCTTTGCCCCAGCGCTGTGGAACACGAGCGTGTCCCTGCAATCGAACGACATTAGTCTGAGGACAGAAGAAGTATATGCAAGGGAGAAGAAGAATAGGCCTGCGCAGCACCCCTAGATCCACGGCGAGGCAGCCTGCACCAGCGGCAATAGTGGGCTGCAGCAACGAATTCGAGCGTGGCGGGACACCGAGATGAGCGGGGAGCAAGATGAAAGAGATGGGAAGGAAGCAAGCTCACCTGCGAATGTCTGGAACCAGGGTAGGAGGAGCCGAGGGCACGACGCACGAGGTTTATGGATAGGGCAGCCCGCGAGGCGCCCCTCTCGGCCAATCCCCATCCGACAGCGCTTGCCGCGGCCGGGCCCACACAGGGCCGTCGGGGAGGCGCGCCGTGCACAGCGGGGACACGCGTCGCACGCCCGTCCTGGCGTGAACAAGGTCCACGGGCCTCCCCATTCGATAGTGTTCGCCGGGCCAGGCCCGCGCACACATCGCGCGCCTCGGGGACGCGCGCGGTGCGTCGGGCGCTGCATAACAGGGTTCACGGCAATGGCTGCTGGTATGGCGGCAACGGAGGCCGCCCGACGTGGATCGACCGGCGCACAGGAACCGCGGCCCTCGGCTCGTCTTCGAGGCGCTCGACTCGCGGGTTGGCTCAGCTGACCCATGGCATGCGCAAGGCGCACGGCTGGAAGCCCGATACGGTGGCAATGCGAGCCGCAGGACGAGGATCCGGGGTACGGAGAGGGATGTGGGTACGGCCCCGCGTCGGCGGCAGCGCGCGGTGAGGGTTGCAAGCGGGCGGGGCGGGGCCAGTGCGGGAGGGGGGCGGCGGCTGCAGAGGGGATCGGTCGTTCCTCTCAGACTGGATCGCGGGTTCGATTCGTCGGAAACATAGGGGCCTAAATGTAAAAATCCGCCGAAAGTGACCAACCCCACCGCCGGATCACGATTGGATGGGTGGAATCAATCGGGGCGACGTGGACGCCGCGAGAAGCCGGAAAAGAGTGAGGTTTTCATACCTTTACTAGTGGATTGCGCGCGCATTGCGCACGCGTAGATCGGAGGTGTTTTTTTATTTAATTATTAATTTGTATTATTAGATGATATACCATGGTAAAGAAAGTGTAATGGATCTCAATTTATATGAAGTCGAATATTCATGTGATGGGCCATGTAACCTGTAATGGGCTGCAATCCATATAAAATGGCCCAAAAAAATACGTTTGGGGGCTCTGTTTCATGCGATGGGCCATGTAATCTGTAATGGGCTGCAATCTATATGGAATGGGCCAAAAAAAATGTGCATTTTGGAGCTTTGTAACAATCGAGAGGTAAGATATAGTTTAGCTGTAGTAGACTGCTATATCAGCTTAATAACAGGTATTCCTCAGTACATTGATTATTTGGAAACAAATATATGATGCTGAAAATGGGATTAGTGCACGATAATATTAGCTTAGTACACAGAGTATAGACAGTGCTAGAGTTCTTCAAAGTACAATGCCAGCTAATACTTGCAGAATGATTCAGCTATTGTTACTGCTAATCATCACTAAGAGGGATGTGCATCTATACCGCTTTTCTACCAAAGTGGTTTCCCACTGCGGTACTGCATATTCTAACTTGGATAAAATAAACTAAGATACTTTGTTGCTGCTTGTAACTTGATGAAGTTCTGCTCTTCTTTTTTTGGAAACATTGATTACTTGCAGCAAAGATTATGCAAATACCTGCAAAATATTATTATACAACGATCAGTAGTTTTGTAAGAGATTGTACACGTAAAATTCAGAATTTACCTCAGACAGTAGTAGGTGCATTAATGGTTTGAGTGGCTTCAGTAGGTGGCTCTTCTCCATTTGAACAAGCATTTGTTTTCTCTTTCAAGTGATTGGCAATTAAAGCAATACCCTTGAACCAAATATAGCTTATTGCTTTGACAATGTGTAGTACCACAGTAGCGATGATATGAATTAGGATGGAGTTCTTAAATCTAAGTTGGAATGAACCTTGAGTAGATGGCATGAGAAACCAAAATGCTAATATCCACACAAGAGTTCCCGATGTAATTGCACGGCATAGATCTTGGTAGAATGATATCAGATAAGGTCTGGTCTTCTCTAGAGGGCCAGGTAGATGATCAGTAATAGTTGCAATAGGTAGGGTGATGTATTTATATATGCAGGCTGCCTTATCAGGGTAGAAGGTATTGAACAGCATGATTAAGGTCTCAAATAGTAGAGAGAGAATGGTGGACAAGATGACTGCTATAGTAAATTTTAGCTTGTTGTTTAAACACTTTTCAAGGTCCACTGAAGCAACAAAGCTAAATATAGAGCCTATCACAGCAACTGATAGCTCTATCTTTGGCTTCTTGAAGTCTTTACCAGTGCCAATAGAAACTGTGATTTCACCAACTGATTTGCTTTGTGCCCATGAAACAATTTGGTCTACTTTTCCTACAATGAAATGGAAAGGAAAGATCTGCAGAAATATGAAATGCACAAATGAAAGTACCTTTTGATTGGCTTTTGCACTGCTCAAATTGTGTAGTGTTAGTGCTAGCAATATGAGTATATTCATCTTCATCAGTTTTGCTGCATTGTAAACTTTTCCTAAGAAGCTGAAATGCAAAGAACAGAGAGGTGCAAATGTTATTTACCATAGAGGAAAACAAAGAAATAAGAGAAGATTAAGTGAGACCTTCGGTAACAAAGTGAAATATAAAGACAATGAAATTTCAGAGGGATATAAAGGTTATTTGTTATGATGTGAGATAGGGAAGTAAGAACAGATTAATTCATATTTTTTTGTAAGAAACTGAGATGTCAGCTAGACAAATTAGTCATTCTCGAGGTCAGTCAATCTCTAGAAGATCTACTAAGTTAGACAAATTAAAGATTCTGGAGTTCAGCAAAATCAAACTTGCTTGGTGCAGTTAGATTCTTGAGTATCTGCTCTATTTTCATATAGCTTTGTAAGAGATTGCAGCTAGAACATGTATAGCAGTCTAATAAAAAAAATTACAGAGACACAAAGGCTATTTCTCTAAAACAAATCAAAAGAGTGTCAACAGATTAACTATTGTTTGTTTAAAATGGTAATTACCTCTGTTTCCTCTTCTATCTCATGTAGACATGATCGAGTTGCTCTCATTGCTAGATCAGATGGTATGCACCTCGGAGTGGTGTGCATTTTGGTGAATCTAGTGGACTTCTTAGTAGTTGCTTCCATGGGTTTGCTGGTTGGGAAAGGGGGCTGTGGGTTTTGCTCCATGGAGCCTATTTCTTCTAGTTTGGAAGGTATAGAGGCAGGGAGAAGACAGTGCACGGAGGAGAGGCTGTCTAGTAGCACTTCTTTTATTGGTGGATGGAAGAGCATTGGGAGTTGTAGTAGTAGCCAGATGGAAAAAAGAGTGAGAAGAAGCTTTTCCATTCTGCAATTAATGGTGGATACATATATCAGCGAGATTGGCAATTTGACAACACGTTGAGATGTGGCAGGAGCTATAGACTTTGATGGCATTTCATGCAGAACATTGTTTACTTCAGATTTCAGTAGTAGTATAGGGGAAAAATTGTAGAGTACCTTGGAAACTGTGTTGGTGATATGCCCAAGAGCCCATCATCACAATACGGTTTAAAGGCTCAAGAGGATATTGATCCAAGAGGGATTATGGTTACTAATGGGCCTATGAGATAGAAGCCCATTAGTACGCCCTATATATACGAGGGAGGGGCTAGGGGGGCGACGACCAGAGAGCTGCGCCACCTCCTAGCCACCGCCCCTCCCTCTCTCTCTCGGCCGCCGCCCATGCCGTGCGTGCGGTGCTAGCACACCGACGCCCGGCGTTTCATCCCCATCATCCCCGTACGTGTGGATTCCGTGGAGGCGCTGCTGCGACTGCTGCGCTGATCGGCTGCTGGGAAAGTAAGAGGAGCTCGGTTCGTGGGACGTGATCGACTACTTCCTCTACATCGACTGCGCGACTTCTTCCGCTGCGCTGCGCGTCTAGTGGTAACGATCTATGATCTTCTACTCGCAAGTATCTTGGGTATATGCGGTAGTGATGCTAGCGTAGCCTACCCGATTCCCTACAGTGGTACCAGAGCCATCTTGCGTAGTTTTTGGTCTGGATCATTTGCATATATGTGATATGTTGTTGTAGTAGATTGGATCTATTACTTTTGCACGGTTTGATTAGATCAATTGGTCATAAGGGGTTAAAACTGGAGCGAGTTGATTGCACGGCATGTGACAAAAGATTAGTTTGTGTTCTTTCTCTGTTATGCATACGACATGTCCCTACCGGCTAGAATCACCATCGGGACTAACTGTGTGCATAAGTCAGCAGATTGGACCAATAGATCGAGGTCATGTGTAGATGCAGTCTTCTCAAGTGCAAAGTTTGCACGGTCAATGTGATTGACCTAGTGAAAATTGAGGCATTATGAATGGCTCGGATTTGAGGTGATGCGATCACTCTGATGAGATTTTCATAGGGATTCCATAGATGCGATCTGTGTAATTCCGTGAGGTTTTCAGGGACCGCCATTGCTTTCTCGCTGTAGCGGCTTCCTAAGCGCTACTTTGGTAGAACACATCGTACGCCTAACTTGTTTTTGCAGCGTGTGATGTGAATGGTATGGCCTCGATGTCATGTGATGATCTATGTGATGATTTGTGCGGCCTGCGTGTCGCAAGTTAACACAACCGGGTTGAGGTTGCACCATTATTGTATAACGACCTGCGTGTCGACTTGTGATGTTTGAATCCTCATGTAATTATTTCACTAGCTATTAGATGTAGTAGCTAGTATCTTTTCATGGAGGCTTCAATCATGATGGCGATGATGATCACCACAAGACAGGACGGATGGCAATGGAGGTCACCTTGGAGCCATGGCGATGGAGCCCATTGTGATGCAAGAGGCCATACTATTCACAATATAATATGATTATATGCCTGTGATGTTTATTTTCCTGTCATACTATTCTTTCATACTTTTACATATGGTGGATGCTTTAATCATGATAGAATAGCTTCCCTCAGAAAAGGTTGAGTTTTGATGCCTTTTACCAATAGCTGCACCTATTAATTTTGATCGTTGTGTGGTAGGTTTACCAAAGTAGAGTACCCTCAGCTATCACTTTTGTATAGGGTGGATGTCGGACATTCACAAGCATAGTATTGGTTTACTCAGCAAAGCTATCAAAACAGTTTTGGGCTTTAAGGCATAGGGTTGGGGCCGGGGCATTGGATGCCACCCAACAAACAAGAGTCGCATAGAGATGTGATTAGTAATTTGTTACTTACCTGTATCACTACTTTTCTAGCCGTGATGCTAAAGCTCACTAGAATTTTAGTGATTATGGATCTTGAACCACTATATGTCATTAGAGGGAAGATGACTTTGATATAGTAGGTTGTCTTTTGTTAAATCAGTTAATGAAAGTCTTTACATAAACTTAGTGCTGAAATCTTGCTTTACTTTAATGTTGTAGATCATGTCTGCCAGTAACAATTCCGCTTTCAATTTGCATTCTGTTCTTGAGAAAGAAAAGTTGAATGGAACAAACTTTATTGATTGGTACCGCAACCTGAGAATTGTTCTCAGGCAAGAGAAAAAGGAGTATGTTCTTGAGCAGCCATATCCTGATGATCTCCCTGACAATGCAACTGCTGCTGATCGCAGAGCTTATGAGAAGCACTGCAATGACTCACTTGATGTCAGCTGTCTGATGCTCGCCACCATGTCCCCTGATCTGCAGAAGCAGTATGAGCATGCGGATGCTCATACCATGATCGAGGGGCTACGTGCGATGTTTCAGAACCAAGCCAGGACTGAGAGGTTCAATATCTCAAAGTCCTTGTTTGTGTGCAAGCTGGCAGAAGGTAGCCCAGTCAGTCCTCATGTGATCAAAATGATTGGTTACATTGAGACTTTGGACAGACTTGGTTCTGAACTTCACCAAGACTTGGCTACTGATGTTATTCTCCAGTCGCTCCCGGCGAGCTATGAGCCTTTTATCATGAACTTTCAGATGAATGGCTTGGATAAAACATTGAGTGAGTTGCATGAGATGCTAAAGACAGCAGAGGAGAGCATTAAGAAGAATCCGAATCATGTGATGATGATTCAGAAGGGGAACAAAAAGAGGAAGTGTTGGACGCCTCCTAATCCCAAAGGTAAAGGCAAGGAAAAGAGTTCCGGGGGTGAGTCCTCGGGCTCTAAGCTAAAGCCAGCACCTAAGGCCAAATCTGGCCCTACTTCTGAAGATGAATGCTTCCACTGTCATGAAAAGGGACATTGGTCTAGGAACTGCAAGAAGTACTTGGAAGAAAAGAAGAAGAAGAAGGGAAGTGAGACTTCCACTTCAGGTATAAATGTTATAGAAATAAATATTGCATTATCTTCTAGTGAATCATGGGTATTTGATACTGGATCGATGATTCACACTTGCAAATCGTTGCAGGGTCTAAGTGAGACTAGAAGATTTGCAAGAGGCGAGTTGGACGTTCGTGTCGGCAATGGCGCAAAGGTTGCGGTGTTGGCGGTCAGCACCTACCACTTGTCTCTACCCTCTGGATTAGTTTTGGAATTAAATAATTGTTATTGCATTCCTGCTTTGAGCAAGAACATTATTTCTTCTTCATGTTTGGAAGAAGTTGGTGATTTTAAGATTGTAATAGAGAATGTTCTCTATTACAATCTTAAAATCACCAACTTCTTCTATCTTTTGCAAAGGTATTTTTTATGCTCATTGTCCATTGGTGAATGGATTATATGTTCTTGATCTTGGGGATAAATCTGTCTGTAACATTAATACTAAGAGGCTTAGACCAAATGATTTGAATCCCACTTTTATTTGGCATTGTCGCTTAGGTCATATAAATGAGAAACGCATTGAACAACTCCATAAAGATGGATTGTTAAGCTCATTTGATTTTAAATCATTTGACACATGTGAGTCTTGTTTGCTTGGAAAGATGACCAAAGCACCTTTCACTAGTCATAGTGAGAGGGCGAGTGACTTGTTGGGACTTGTACATACCGATGTATGTGGACCAATGAGCTCAATAGCCAGAGGTGGTTTTCAGTACTTCATTACTTTCACTGATGACTTTAGTAGATATGGCTATATCTACTTAACGAGGCACAAGTCTGAATCGTTTGAAAAGTTCAAAGAATTTTAGAATGAAGTACAAAATCAATTAGGAAAGACAATTAAATTTCTGCGATCTAATCATGGAGGAGAATATTTGAGCCTTGAATTTGGTGATCATTTGAAGCAATGTGGAATTATTCTGCAGCTAACTCCGCCCGAAACACCTCAATGGAATGGGGTATCCGAACGGAGGAACCGAACCTTGTTGGACATGGTTAGGTCCATGATGAGCCAAGCTGATCTTCCATTGTCATTTTGGGGTTACGCTCTTGAAACTGCTGCGTTCACACTGAATAGGGTTCCAAGTAAGTCTGTTGAGAAGACACCATATGAGATACGGACTGGGAAGCGTCCCGGATTATCTTTTCTCAAAGTTTGGGGATGTGAGGCTTATGTCAAACGTTTGATGTCAGATAAGCTCACTCTAAAGTCAGACAAATGTTTCTTTGTGGGGTATCCTAGGGAAACCAAATGATATTATTTTTACAATAAGGCAGAAGGCAAAGTGTTTGTCGCTCGCAATGGTGTTTTCTTAGAAAAGGAGTTTCTCTCAAAAGGATTTAATGGGAGCAAGGTGCAACTTGAAGAAATTCAGGAAACACCCGAAACGGTTTCAGCACCCACTGAAGATCCACGGGATGTGCAAGATGTTGCACAACCCGTAGTTGAGGTAACAGCCCCACGAAGGTCTATAAGGGCACGTCGCGCTACTGACAAGCTCAACCTCCTTATTACGGAGGAGCGCCACGTATTATTGATGGAAAATGATGAGCCCTTGACCTACAAAGAAGCAATGATGGGACCCGACTCCGACAAATGGCTTGAAGCCATGGAATCCGAGTTAAAATCCCTTCATGATAATCAAGTTTGGAACTTGGTCGATCAGATTGACAGTGTAAGACCTATCAACTGTAAGTGGATTTTTAAGAAAAAATTAGACATGGATGGAAATGTTCACATCTATAAGGCACGATTGGTGGCTTAAGGTTTCCGACAAATTCAAGGTGTTGACTATGAGGAAACCTTTTCGCCCATCGCAATGCTAAAGTCTGTTCGGATTCTCCTACCAATTGCCGCATATTATGACTATGAGATATGGCAAATGGATGTCAAAACCGCTTTCCTTAATGGACATCTAAGTGAGGATGTGTATATGACACAGCCTGAAGGTTTTGTCGATTCTAAAAATGCTGGGAAAATATGTAAGCTTCAGAGGTCCATCTATGGATTGAAGCAAGCATCTCGGAGTTGGAATATTCGTTTTGATGAAGTAGTCAAAGGGTTTGGCTTCATCAAGAATGAAGATGAGCCTTGTGTTTACAAAAAGGCTAGTGGGAGCGCACTTGTGTTTCTGGTCCTATATGTGGATGACATATTACTGATCGGAAATGATATTCCAATGCTTGAAGTCGTTAAAACCTCATTGAAAAAGAGTTTTTCGATGAAGGATTTAGGAGAGGCGGCTTATATTCTGGGTATTAGGATCTATAGAGATAGATCAAAAAGGCTAATTGGATTAAGCCAAGACACGTACATTGACAAGATATTGAATCGGTTCAATATGCAAGATTCCAAGAAAGGTTTCTTGCCAATGTCACATGGTATTACTCTAAGCAAAAGTCAGTGTGCTACGACACCTGATGAGCAAAAGAGGATGAGTACGATTCCTTATGCTTCAGCCATAGGGTCGATCATGTATGCTATGCTTTGCACGCGCCCAGATGTTTCCTTTGCTCTAAGTGTTACGAGCAGGTATCAGTTAGATTTCGGTGAACCTCACTGGACAATTGTAAAGAGTATCCTTAAGTACTTGAGAAGAACTAAGGATATGTTCCTAATATTTGGAGGCGAAGATGAGCTCCTTGTAAAGGGTTACACCGATGCTAGTTTTCAAACAGACAAAGATGACTCCAAATCGCAATCCGGTTTTGTTTTCTGCCTCAATGGTGGGGCAGTGAGCTGGAAGAGTTCCAAGCAAGATATGGTGGCTGATTCGACGACAGAGGCTGAGTATATTGCAGCTTCCGAAGCTGCAAAAGAAGCTGTTTGGATCAGAAAGTTTGTTTCTGACTTGGGTGTTGTTTCTAGTGCGTCCAGTCCAGTGGACCTCTATTGTGATAATAGTGGTGCCGTTGCACTAGCAAAGGAGCCTAGAACAACTAAGAAGTCCAGACATATACTGCGGAAGTATCACCTCATCCGTAACTTTGTTGAGAGAGGTGATGTGAAGGTTTGCAAGGTGCACACGGATTCAAACGTTGCTGAATCCGTTGACGAAGCCTCTCCCACAACCAAAGCATGAGGCGCACATGAGATCTATGGGTATTAGATACTTACATCAGTGATTCTAGTGTGCGTGGGAGATTTTTGTGTCATGAGTATGTTTATGTAATGATAAATAATTGTTATTTGTTCCATGGATGATTATTTTTACATTGATTATCAAGTATGTGACTTGTTCGTGAAACTCTTTGTTGACAATGATATGATTCTAAATTATCCCTTGTTTATGTCGTTGTGTGGGACAACAACGACGTTGAGACTAGCACATGCATTAATTGATGATCATGTTTCACGGATCATGGATATGGAGATATCGGATTAATGATGTGGACACATGTTGGTGAACATGGTGTTGGATTGACCCACTCCAAGACAATGTTGGGATTGTTATTTTGTATGTGCCATCAGTTGTTCTTGAGTGTTATACCTACTGGATCCTTAGACCTGAGATCGCCATTGTTTCTCACTGTGTGTAGTGGTGCATCTTGGGGCTGCTAAACGCTACTCCGTGACTGGGTAGTTACAAAAGCAGTTTACAGGTGTGTCATGAAACATGGAATGGGATGTGAGCGGATCAAGATGGAATTTGCCCCTCCTAGATAACGGGAGAGATATCTCTGGGCCCCTCGAGATAGTTGGATTTGAAAGTGCATGGCCATGCCAAAGTGATTAAAGAGTTAATCATGATGACTAAAGGTTAGTTATGAATAGAATCCACTATTAGATCGAGAGAATGGTCGAGCTATCACAAAGGTGGCACGCATCTCGCTTTGAGCTTGACTGGTATCGTGTGGCAAAGGGATCGGTGTATGAGTATATCTATGGTTCGGCCGATATGATCTTTATGTGTATTTGTGAGTCACTATGCCCTGCTAGGTGTCGCTATTGACTTGTGATTCGGAAATGATTTCCGATCACGACCACCTACACATGAACCTAACGGGTCACACACTTAAGGGGTTTGGAATGTTGTAAAGCTTGCCTGTATGATTGTCTCTAGTGCAAGTGGGAGATTGTTGGTGATATGCCCAAGAGCCCATCATCACAATACGGTTTAAAGGCCCAAGAGGATATTGATCCAAGAGGGATTAGGGTTACTAATGGGCCTATGAGATAGAAGCCCATTAGTACGCCCTATATATACGAGGGAGGGGCTAGTGGGGCGACGACCAGAGAGCTGCGCCACCTCCTAGCCGCCGCCCCTCCCTCTCTCTCTCGGCCGCCGCCCATGCCGTGCGTGCGGTGCTGGCACACCGACGCCCGGCGTTTCATCCCCGTACGTGTGGATTCCGTGGAGGCGCTGCTGCGACTGCTGCGCTGATCGGCTGCTGGGATCAAGTAAGAGGAGCTCGGTTCGTGGGACGTGATCGACTACTTCCTCTACATCGACGCGCGACTTCTTCCGCTGCGCTGCGCGTCTAGTGGTAACGATCTATGATCTTCTACTCGCAAGTATCTTGGGTATATGCGGTAGTGATGCTAGCGTAGCCTACCCGATTCCATACAAACTGATGTTGGCGTCAGCAGCTGCCACACACCTGCAGCAAGCAAGTTCAGTCAGCACCACCATTGTACTTGTTTCTTAGAGGTATCTATATGAGGAAGAAGTTGGAGATCTAAAAATGGATACTGAATCTAAGAGAGGAGGAAAAGACAAAGAAAAATATACTGAAAGTGTAGCAAATACACAGTTTAGATGCAATATCAAAATGGGAATAGTGAATGTGCAAATCAAAGGATTGCTAATATCAGTTGTGTTCATCTACACATACCTGCTACTTGGTGTTCAGCTGTGCTTCAAAATGCTAGCCTCTTAGAGTTGCAGTCAGAGTTCACATTGGAGTACTGGAGAAGAGATGCTCTTTTATTCTGATGTGAGAGGAGATGGTTGCTGGTTGAACGGATGGCCAGGCAATGATGGATAGTTGGGCATGACCTGCAGGTTTTCCTTTTTGAAAGTTGTGTGTGTTCACACCAGCTGAGTTGGAGTATGGTATGTCCCTGCAGTTTTTTTTTTACAAAGAAAAGGCACTCCATTATCAGGAGGAAGACGCTAATATGATGACATTTACTGCAAACATGTGCATGCTTTTAAAAATGTTCAAATTTATGCACTTGTGTGTGTCTGTAGGGGTGTTTGTGTTTTTTTCTTTTTGTTTTGTGTATATATGCTAATCAAAACTCACAGGTGCAGGATTACATACAAAGTTTATCCAAAGAGCATGGAATCTAATCAGACAGGTCATTAATGATCACATTGTTCAGGAATTTACCCAGGATCAAGGTTAGCATTATTTTTTCCCCTTGACAGTTGGTTTCGTCGGGTAAAGTTTTAACTTATTATTAAGCAGGTATCCACAGTCTTAATTCTGCAGACTTTCAAATAGTTTGATTATATGGCAATATATCTTCATATCTTTTGCATCATGCATTGATATAGTACTATACATATGCAGACATTCACATATATGCACAAGAACATTTTTAAGAGAGGAATAGGGTACGATTCTGCTATTTACCACTCTGTGTTCTGCTACGATAGCAGTAGATCTCTGGAGCTAATGATTGTGATTATAGCTGATTTAGGATCTCAATGGAAGAGCTGATCAAAAAAGGAAAAAGAAAAAATAAGAGGATGTTATACAATATAGTCTTACAATCATTAATGTTCATTACTGAAGGAAATTGTTCTCTGTAAACATCTAGATAATAGAGGTAGATAGTTTTTCCCTAAGAGAAAACTACTTATAAATATAGCAGCATTTCCATGCATATGTTTTGGATCAGTCTCTATGTTTCCATTCTGCTGGCTCTCGGTCGGAATCTGCATATGAAATAAAAATGACATTAGACAGTATCAAGTTGTTGCTTTTTGTTTGCTCTGCATAGAAAACCATATTACAGTGAGTGTACGTGGTGTAATAAGTTTGGTATTATGTATGTAGCAAGGTATTATAGATACATGTTTAAGTTTACCTATAGTGTAGTAATCGTCGTTTGGATCAGTGCCATTGCTTTCACTGCTGGTCTGTCCTTGTTCCAAATTATTGTTTGTTTCTACACCCTCTTCAAGTTCCTCTTCAGCTGGAAATATAGATGATCAGTTCTTTATAAAAGAATTTAATGTTTATATATTTACAGCAACAACTCAGTAGTGAATATCATTTATCTATCTAGTGTCTCTATGTCTAAAATTATTTTGTTTTCACTGTTTAGCTACTTACCTATTGCATTGTGTTCAAATGATTCTCTCACAACATCAGGATCTTCAAGATTGTCTTGTCAATGAAAATAAACAAATTATTTAGTTTCCCATATCTATAATGCTAGATCTATGAATAAATAGATCAGAATTTTATGAGTTCAAGATGTGATCACTTGATAATACCTTCGGTATGTTCTCTTTTCAATTGCAAGTGATCACCATTTATTAGCTTGACCAACTCTCTGATGGTTAATTTTGAGAATGGATTGATACCTAAAAAGAGCAGGTACAAAGGAAAAGAAGGAATTAGTGGAGTAGGAAGTATAAAATCTTTTGCATGATTATCTATAAACTACTGAACAATCATAAATATTTACCAGGGCTGTCATGTTCTTGCGCTTCATTGGTAAGCACACAGTACCAATTGTTTTCAGACATATATAGTGATAGGGCTAGTGCTTTTAAAGTTAAATTAAATGTATGGATTTCTGTGTAGTTGGATCTTCGATATGGTACTGGAAGCTGGTGGGATGTAGGAATGGTTCCAGATCTTTTGCGTACCCAAATACGATAGAAACTCCACTGATTTGATTGAAATAGGAATGATGAACATCACAGAAAGGAGCAACAACAGGAAGCAAATACTCTTCAGATAAAGCATGAGGAGGAATTCCTAATATTTTGATAGAAACAGGAAGAGTCCAGGATGTTGTTTCAGCTCGATAAGAGTTACTCCAAGGTATTATTGTAAGTGTTTGATCCTGATAAGTAATTGGATTCATAGAGAGAATTTTATAACGAAGAAATCTATTTGGAAGCTCAACTATGAAATCTGGAGGAAAGGTGGTTATGGATCCGATGAATATGGTTTTGTCAGAAGCATTTTGTATGGCAGTGTAGATATCAGTTGTTGATAGCGAAGCAGAGCTTGAAGGAAATGGTTTGACTATTAGTGCATTATGAAGCTCTCTTTCCATCCGCAAGTGGCTACCATGCAAAGCGGAGTAGTAAGCCTATGGATAAAGAGTAGCCTATATTAGAAATCTGGGTAATTAAAATCCTCTAGGTCAGATAACAGAAATAAACAATGGCGAAGGCGCGATAGTAGGTAGAATTTGCTATAAATAGGATCTACTGAATGGTGCGTGGTCAAAGTAATATTACCATAGTTGTCACGCTGGATCTTCAACTTCTATGATATAGCTTGTTATTGATCTCTATGGCCTACAGCGAGTGGAATGCAAATCTTAAAACTATAGTCTCTGGATTTGTGAAATCGGCAAGTACAGATCTAAACAGTAAACTTTCCTTACCTGCGACTCAGTGGCACTGGCTTGTACTTATCTTGACAGCAACTCTTCTAATGTTGTGCGCCGGGCTGAGAAATGCTCTTGTCGGCGGCGTCCACTGTCTTGCAGAGCGGTACCGTCGCCGATTGGATCTGCTTCGAGGTAAAAGGTATAGGGAATCAGGAATCTAGCGAAAAAAGAGAGTGGAGAAAAGGAGTTCTAGGGTTTGGAGAATCACCGTCGTTGTGCGCTAGCCTGCGTAGTGTCCTTGTCGGCGGCAGGGAGAAGATGGTGGGAAGGAAGAGGCTTGCCTGTCCTGTGGGCGGGAAGGAGGACGGAGAAAATAGAAGGACAGCTCGTATCGCGCTGACGTCGAGGTCGGTTGCCGTTGCCGCGTCGGCGCTGTGCAGGAGGGAGGAGGATCTGGGGTCGGGGATAGCAGGGAGGAGGAGAGATGGGTCGGCGGTGGTGCTACAGTATGGAAGCTGTCTAGGGTTTGAAGAATGACGACCTGCGTTAGTATATATGCAATCTTCGAAGTCAATTTTGAGCGTCCGATTGGAATAGACGGGTTAGATTTGTAAAGAGGATATATTAGGCTTTTATGGGCTGTATGTTTTTGGACGATGGGCTTTTAGCGTATCGGTCAGTGTTTTGTAATTTTAAATGGGCTTTTCTGGGCTATGTATTTCTAGGCGTTGGACTTTTCATGTACTGTGTGTTTCTGGACTTACATTTTTTTGTATTATAGAACATTTGTGGTTAATTTTTCAAGCGACGAGACAAATAAATTTTCTCCTTTTTATAACAGCAAGGGCAAGAATAAATTTTAGTAAACAAATAAATTCTCGCGATTAAGCTGTTACATAAATAATAGGAAAACAGTTCCTTCGGGAAGAGTTATAATTTATTAAGCGAAGTCACTTTAAGGACTCAGTAGTACACAGTATTATAAAATAGCAAAGAGTCCTTCAACAGGAGTTACAATTATTTATTACTGTAATGATTGCTTAAGGGTTACATGCAAATAAAAGAGCATTCCTTCTAAGCCGAACTAAATCTTCTGTAAGAGCATGTAATGGATTAGCTGAATTACAAACTCCTGTATACTCAACCTCCAACTTCGTTGCAGATTCGTCTTCCACTATTATCTCTTTCACTGATATTGGAAGGGCTGTAGTATATTTTTTAAATACGTTGTCTAGATCTGATAGAAAGAATTTGTAACCTCGTGCGATCTCGTTGAGCATCATTCGTTACTCATCTTCATTGGAATTGGAAATTATCAGACAAGCTGTAGTACCATCCAGGTCTTCTTTTGCTTGTTTGTAGAGTGGATAACTATAGTCCATGATTTTTATAAATTTATTATTAGTTAAATAACGTAGCACTTCTTTGTAAGCATTGTCAATAGCCACGCTTGGATGGAGAGCGAAATCACCAAAGAATTCACGTGTGCTTTGTTGTAGGTTGGAATGTGTTGGTAGACCCGAAACATTAATCTTGCACACATAATCGTTAGCATGCAATTCGGTTGTCGTCACATTTTGTACTAACAATCCCAACTTTTCAGCAACTTCAGCAAAAATTGTTTTATTAGGAATGTAGACTTTAGTTGGAACCTATAAATCATGGTGAAAATAAGTAAGTTAAAATTATATTTTGCATCAAAACTGTG
The DNA here is from genome assembly GCF_016808335.1 of Panicum virgatum. Taxonomy (NCBI): domain Eukaryota; kingdom Viridiplantae; phylum Streptophyta; class Magnoliopsida; order Poales; family Poaceae; genus Panicum; species Panicum virgatum. Next base: position 12,660,003 of record NC_053142.1, on the reverse strand, counting down.
GTTCCAGTGATGCAAATAAGTAACAATTAATTTGTACAAAATCTAAGTTGGTGATTTTATTTATTATATTTTGTTAAAAGTAGATATTCTTAAATAGAGGACTAATATGTGCTAAGTGCATACACGAAAAAAATGTAAAAGACTGATTTTATAAGAAACACGTGTAGCAATCAATATACCTGAATGTGAAAGTCCCCAGGAGATGGTGGATTTGCTACGCTGTCCATTGCTAAGTGAAGAAGGGAAGATCCTTGTGCAATGTAGAGTTGGCTTGCTTGCAAGACAGAAGGGAAACTTGATCTATATATATAGTGGAAGTGAATGGTAAAGTAGCTGAAAGGGACGTTCGTGGGAAGTTTCCACGACCGTGCAATGATAGCAAGTAGTCAAGTCTTCTACGTGTTGACCAAAAGTCTAGAATGCTATAGAATTCTCCAGAATGCTGACTGCTGTGTAGATACACTTGCTATACCAGTTATATGTTGGAATTTTAATTGTTCTATATTTCTAAGTTTTCTTTTTATTTACTAATTTTAATAAACGATCTTTTAGCTGGTAAGAGAAAGTTGTTTTTTTTCTAGTGATCTCACAGGTAATAACCTTTTGATTCCTACGAAATAAATTGGGTCGTAATCTTTTTTTCCCCTCTGGAAAGAGTTGCTTGGAAAAGCCTAAGGCTATTAGCAACAACAATAAAATTTAAAAGTATATTTGTTCCCATACTAAAGTACAACAATGCTTAGAGTCATATTAATTTTACATATGACACTGACGGTAATTTAAGTTACAGGACTTTGAAGCTTAGCTGAATAAGTTCAATCTATTTATTACATCATAAGATAAGTTGGATTCCTACAGCATAGACTTAGACAATATTCGTTCTCAACCATAGAAGCGCCTCCAATAATCCACAGCAGCCTTGGAGCATGTGAATTTTCTCATTTCTTATGGCTTCGTAATCCCTTGGAAGATGTAGCTTTTGGGACAGTAAGTGGTTCTGATTATGTAGCTCCTCTGAGAGTGTACAAAATGTAATAATCAGAAATAAGTAAAGTAAACACATTACAGCATTAGTATTGAACTACGTGTTGTGCAAAAGAGAAGAAATGTACCTTTTAATACCAGCATGAACAACATCTTCAGAGATATTGGTATTGGGTGATAAGTTTTGTGCAGCTGTATCTGCATTTGCGTCTTCTTCCTAGAAAAGAAGATGGAATATTATCATATTACCCAAAGTTTTATTGATAAACAAAGAATGGAGTATCAATATGCATACCAAATTTATTTCTTCAAGAAGTAATTTTCTCTGTCTTTTCGTGAGCTTCATCTTCGGGATTCGGACTTTAAGTTTGCAGTAAAATTATAAACCATTAGAAAAGTACCAAAGCAAAACATTTGTCTCAAATATTCTGTTAACCCTACTATTGTTGACAGTATCTTACCTTGCAAGTGTACGGCTAGCATTCTTTGAAGGAGGTGTCTGCAGGTAAACTTCATTAATGGGCAGAAGCTTAGATGGTGTATTACTACAACTTGAGGAGCCTGCTATTTCAGTTTGACTGCTCTGAATCTGATTTGGCAAATGGTATGGATTATTCTTTTGTTTCCCAAATGCTGTGATTATTGCTGTAATCTGATATGTTTTCTTTGGGTTCCTCAAGCTTTTTTCACTCATGGTTACATCGAAAGTGAACTTTGAAGAAACTATAGCTGCAATATCCATAGGAAGTCCATCACGACCTCTAGGGGCTCTCATGACAGTTTCAACAGATTTACCGACAATTCGACGGTCAATCTCACCAAAACATATCATTTCAGCTTCATCAGTCCCATCAGTGGCAATGAAACATAGTTTGTACCTGTAGATAGTGCATTGTGTTAATTAAGAAACTGTCTACTGGTGTGCAATATCTTTAAATAACCAACATATCCAGATAGAGGAACATACTTGTATGTATATTTGTTAGTTGTGCCACATTCATAACATGTATAGTCTGCACCATCAGCTTTGCAAGATCTGTTGCATAAGTTGCACGAAGGAAACCACCATGTCTGATCATCAATCAACCTTGAGATTGTGACAGTACATGTGCAACCTTTTTCCTGCAGAAGTAAATCACGTGGCAATTCTATTTAATCTTGAGATGAATACTAATGTGGCATTCTAAACTGTAAAGAATGTCAGGGTTCTATCTTACTGGAAATTCATATGGATCGATCTCCTGCATTTCTTGTAAAGTCATACTCTGCGCAACAGGTCTAGGTGCTGGTTGAGTTGCATCAACAAGAGGAGTACCAACACGTCTTATTGCTATGTCACTTCCATGCAAGCTAAAATCCAAAAACAAACAGAGTTTGGCGATTAAAGATTATTTAAAATTAATTAATTTAGTTCATATGCAAATAATAGAGTTCTTTTATTTAAATGCTTACGATCTGAGTAGAACTTCAGCTTCAGGTATATTTGGATTAAAATACCAATGGCATGCAGAATTTCCACTCAGGTAAGGTTGGCCTTTATTAATTAGAGTAAAGTCCATTTTTGGCCATCCAACTCTTGCCCGAGTTTGATTTTGGCCATCCAACTCCAAAACCGGATAACCTTGACCATCCAACTCTCAAAACCGGTCACATTTGGCCATCCTAGTGGTTTTGAGTGTGGTTTTGCTGACGTGGACGCCACATGGCTATGGGGCCCACCTGTCAGCCCTCCCCTCCCCCTTCTCTCTCTTCTCTCCTCTCCCTCACCCTCCCCTGTTCTGTGCTGCGGCAGAGGCCGCCGGCATTGGTGGCCGGCGATGCCTGACGGCCAGGCCACGCCAAGGACGACGCCCCAACCAGCCTGCGCCCGCCACCGCCCCGTCCCATCGCCTCGGCCACGTCTCGGCCATGCGCGAGCCCTCCCGGCGCGCCGCACGCGGCCTTGCCGGCCACCACGACGAGCGTTGCGCCCTTCACCCCGCGCCCTCCCCTACCCAGCTCTCCCCTCCCTCACTTGCTTCGCGTCGACGCCTCCCGCTTCCCTCTCCACTCCTCTTCCCTCCCAGAGCCAAGCCGAGCTCCTCTCGGAGCCCAGAACGGCGCCGCTGCCCGCTACGCTGCCGCGGGAGTAGTGTTCGGCCAGCGAGCGAGCGCGGCGGCCGGCGGGGGTAGGCGGCCAGGAGGCTAGTGGAGCTGGCCAAGGGCACGGTGAAGCTCACCGGCCAAGCTCAGCGTGGGGAGCGGCGGCGAGGAGGCGGGTCAACGACGTCCGGCAGCGGCGGCGATGGAGCTCCGCTGAGGACGACCTGCGGTAGGGGAATCGACCGGGTGAGGACTGGAATCGGGCGAGGAGAGGACGGGGAAGCTCCCTGCGCAAGAAATTGAAGCGAACCTCACCGGAGACGACGAATTGAGGGCGGCCGGCAGTGGGGGAGAAGGTTGCGCCGCCACTGCCCCCTGCTCTCCCGGGATCGACGGCGGCATAGAGGAGCAGGGTGGCCCGCGGGGCGAGCAGGGGCAGGGACGCATGGACGGCACCCCGAGGTCCTCGAGGAACGCACGGGAAGGCAAGCGGGCGGCCCCTCCGAGCGGCGGCGACGGGGCAGCCTCGAGCTCAGGCCATGGCCGGGGCTCGGCGCGTGGCGGGGGCCTGCCCTGCCAGCACCGCTCGAGCTCCGCCGCGGGCCCGCACCGCCGGCCTGGCGAGCTAGAGAGGCGCGCGGGGGCAGGGCGGCGGCTGATGCAAGGTGAGAGGAGGGGGAGAGGAGAGAAGAAAGAGAGAGAAGGGCTGACAGGTGGGCCCCATAGCCATGTGGCGTCCACGTCAGCAAAACCACACTCAAAACCATCAGGATGGCCAAATGTGACCGGTTTTGAGAGTTGGATGGTCAAGGCTACCCGGTTTTGGAGTTGGATGGCCAAAATCAAACTCGGGCAAGAGTTGGATGGCCAAAAATAGACTTTACTCTATTAATTAAAACACGAAATAATTAGTCAACATGCGTATTTCATCTTGCTGAATGCAGTTTAAATTAAAATCAAATTGCATTCCCAGTTGCAGTTGTGGGGAAAAAGTTTATATTACCTTGGTATAACTTGACTAAACATCCAGTTAGAAGCAGAATAATGGGATTATTGTTAGATTCTATTGCCATATCAGTGGGCAAGAAATCTCTAACACGACGACCCCATATAGATACTTTTAGTTCCACATGCCTATTAAAGCAAATAGCAATTAAAAGAGCATTACGAGCAAAAATGTTGTGTGAGCATGAGAATTTCGGAAATTAAAAATATATCCAAAATGATTGTGAAATATGGAATGCTGTTGTACTGTACTTGTCATCTCTAATGACAATGTCCCTTCGCAATGCAGGCGTTGCTTGGTTAGCAAAATGAACCCATTCTGGTTCATTGATTTGAACAAGGAAGCCAAGTACATCAACATAAAACAAATAGAATTATTCCTGGACAACTGTTCTAGCTGATTCTTATGATTTAGATAGTAAAGGTGATTACCATGAAATTTTTTCTTGTCTCCAATATATCCTGGAATCTCATCAAAAGGTGTTAAGAAGTAAACATACTCCGGAAATGTTGCTGTTTCACGTGCTAAATTAATCCGAGTGTGACATGTAATCTCCAACATGTAAGGGCCTGGTAAAGACTTGCAATAATTCTTGGCATTGCAAACTCTGAATCTGCTCATAATATATATTTTCCCTTCTTCAAGAGTTGAGCTGTGTCTTTCTGCCTCAGATGCTGGGATCTCAGCATAAATAGAATTACCCTGAGTGAAAAATGGAAAATTTAAATAGTTAGAATCCATTAATATATGTGCTATAAAATCACTGTGTTTAAAAAGTCAAATGATGGCATAGTACAAAATTAATAATCAGAAGTGTACAGCTGCGCAACCTGGTCATCCACAAGCACTAGATCAGCATGCTGCAGAGGTCCATCATCGTTAAGCCCTCGGAACTCCCATTTTCTTGACACTTTCACACAAATTGTTTTCAGCTTATCTTTAGGAGTTAAAGTAGAGAGCTGGCTGAAAGACATAGTGGTCCTGCATTTTAAACAGTTTGTGTTTAGTAAACAATTTATTGGAAAAATACATCTGCAGGGAAAGCACAAAAGGAGTAATCACCTTTTCACATAATATTTTAGTTATTTATAGGAATACATTCAATTACAGTAGTAGCTATATATTAGAAAAAATTTCGGAGTAAACAATATTTCTTGTGGTGTCTGTACAATTTCCATCATCATCCTCTATTAGCATCTTCAGCCCCTTTTTGGAATTGACACGAGAGACAGCAACATAGAGTTGACCATGAGTGAAGACAGGTTTTTTAAGATAAACGCCAACAGAGGATAAAGTCTGACCCTGGCTCTTGTTGATAGTCATAGCATAGCATATTTTAACAGGGAATTGCCTCCTTTCCATTGTAAAAGGTAATTTTGTATTCTTAAGAGTTTGGCTAATACGAGGTATCAAAACTGTACATCCTATATGCGTTCCAGTCATAATTTCGGCCTCAATAACCATATTCCCAAGAGCTGTCACAATGAGTCTTGTACCATTTCACAGACCAATAGACTGATTTATATTTCGCAGCAACATAATAGGTACTCCTTTTTTGAGGATCAACTCATGTGTTGGGAAATTGTTGCCATTTAAAGAATTCAAAAATTCAACAGGGTAAAGTATATCCAAGGATTCATGACTACCAGGTGCTTTAGATATTCTATCACAGCTTAAGTACTGTTTTGCTTCACCAGGAATCAAAGATACAACGTGATTGTTGACTAAATCAACAATATCATTAGTTGGTGTCAATATTGTTCGTTCTCGTAAATAAGATGCGTCCATATATTTTTCAGTCAAATCATTATATACGCTATTCACAATACATGCAATTTTACCACCATCAGTCCTAAGTATCAGGTCTTCTGGTATTTTTATCCACGTGGCTTCTGATTCTCCTTGCTTTGAAAAAGCAGGAACCTTCCCCTCTCCAATATCAAGGATCCATTTACTAAACGTTTCTAATTCTTTCGCTGCTTCCTTGTTTAGTCCGGGTGATTTTAATCTCATATTTGCTGTTAGAGTTAGGATTTGAACATTGGACCAGAGAGATGAATTAATTATAGCTGCATTAACTATCTGTTGCCGAGAACCATTTTCAATCACTGGTAATATTTGCCGTGGATCACCTCCTAGGACAACTACCTTACCCCCAAAAGGAATATTAACTGGTTCTTCAGTTTGAACTGAAAGAATGTCACGGAAAGTTTTGTCTAGAGTCTCAAAAGCAATGCGATGGGTCATTAGAGCTTCATACTAGATAACCAAAGATGTTTTCTTTATTAATTCAGCAAGCATACTACCCCGTTTAATATTGCAGACAGCTCCCTCTTCTAAATCACATGGTATTTTAAATCTTGGATGAGCAGTTCTACCACCAGGCAAGAGCAAAGAAGCAACACCGGAAGAAGCAACTATAAGAACTATGTGCTGGTGCGCACAAATATAAGAAATCACTGCATTCCATAGATATGTTTTCCCAGTTCCGCCGTAACCAGATACAAAGAAGAAACCGGGTTTATTATTTAAAACTGTCTCTGTAATGCTGTAAAAAGCTTCAAGCTGCTCGTTATTTAGACTTGCCATTAAAGTTTCAGATTCTAATAGTAGCTCAGATGTATTGTAGGAAAGCTCTTCATCAACAAGGCGATTACCAGAGCTACGATGAGATGATCCAATCTTCTTAGGTAAATTAAAGTCTTCTATTCTGCTCCCATTTTTCAAGAAGAGTTCAGATAAATCGTCAAGCAAAAAATCTTTTAAGTCTTTTTCAGGCAAATAAAATGCTGGGTTTCCAATTGTTTCACGGAATTGATATTGTATATCGTCTGAAAGAAGACGCCACACTTTTTCAAAAAAAGCGTATTCATCTGTAACCTCACAAAATAAAAGCATAGTAACAAATAGTTGTCGTAACTGAGATGAAGTAGCCCAGCTAGCAGCCTCATCAAAAGCATTGTACCATTCTTGATCATTTCCCAATAAACCATGTGCATTCCAAGCTTGTTTAAATGTTTCATATATTATACCTTCATATGTTCTTACATCCTCAAAGCACGTAGCTCCCCTGACAGTCATAAGCAACATTCTAAGATAATACCTCTCACCAACACTCGGGTGGACATAGTACATGCGGCCAATTTTACCACCGAGACATCTAGGTTCCCAAGCACGTCTATCTTCCATCCATCGCCATTTTGAAGGGAATTCTGAATATGTTAGTGTTCTAGCTTCTGGATATTGTTTATTCACCTCAAACCATTGAGTCAACATTGTTCTTCTTAGGATGTTTTCATTAATCAAGAACGAAAGTTGGGGGCTCGAAGACGATTAGATACCGTCTTAGTCTCAACCATAAACGATGCCGACCAGGGATCGGCGGATGTTGCTTATAGGTCTCCGCCGGCACCTTAGGAGAAATCAAAGTCTTTGGGTTCCGGGGGGAGTATGGTCGCAAGGCTGAAAGTTAAAGGAATTGACGGAAGGGCACCACCAGGCGTGGAACCTACGGCTTAATTTGACTCAACACGGGAAAACTTACTAGGTCCGGACATAGCAAGGATTGACAGACTGAGAGCTCTTTCTTGATTCTATGGGTGGTGGTGCATGGCTATTCTTAGTTGGTGGAGCGATTTGTCTAGTTAATTCTGTTAACGAACGAGACCTCAGCCTGCTAACTAGCTATGCAGAGCCATCCCTCCGCAGCTAGCTTCTTAGAGGGACTATGGCCGTTTAGGCCACGGAAGTTTGAGGTAATAACAGGTTTGTGATGCCCTTAGATGTTCTGGGCCGCACGCGCGCTACACTGATGTATTCAACAAGTATATAGCCTTGGCCGACAGGCCCGGGTAATCTTGGGAAATTTCATCGTGATGGGGATAGATCATTGCAATTGTTCGTCTTCAACGAGGAATGCCTAGTAAGCATGAGTCATCAGCTCGCGTTGACTACGTCCCTGCCCTTTGTACACACCGCCCGTCGCTCCTACCGATTGAATGGTCCGGTGAAGTGTTCGGGTCGCGGCGACGGAGCCGGTTCGCCGCCCCCGACGTCGCGAGAAGTCCATTGAACCTTATCATTTAGAGGAAGGAGAAGTCGTAACAAGGTTTCCGTAGGTGAACCTGCGGAAGGATCATTGTTGTGACCCTTAAACAAAACAAACCGTGAATGTGTCATCCATGTCGTCGGGCCACGGTCCGGCCAAGGCTCCTCACCTTCTCTACGTTGGTGAAGGGCCGCCAAAGAACCCACGGCGCCGAAGGCGTCAAGGAACACTGATAATGCCTTGCTCGGGTCACGTTCGGCCTGCCGGTCATGCCCCGTGCAATGTTGCTATCTTAACCAACACGAATCTCGGCAATGGATATCTCGGCTCTCGCATCGATGAAGAACGTAGCAAAATGCGATACCTGGTGTGAATTGCAGAATCCCGCGAACCATCGAGTTTTTGAACACAAGTTGCGCCCGAGGCCTTCTGGTTGAGGGCACGTCTGCCTGGGCGTCATGCCAAAAGACACTCCCAACCCATCATTGGGCAAGGACGTGGTGTTTGGCTCCCCATGCCTTGTGGTACGGTGGGCTGAAGTTGGGGCTGCCAGCGTATCGTGTCGAGAACCTGCATGTGGTGGGCGACATAAGTTGTTCTTGGTGCAGTGTCTCGGCACGCAACCAGCTTCTTGGCCTAGAGGACCCATTTAAGACCGTAGCGCCTCGATGCTCGGACCGCAACCATTGGTCAGACGGGATCACCCGCTGAGTTTAAGCATATAAATAAGCGGAGGAGAAGAAACTTACAAGGATTCCCCTAGTAACGGCGAGCGAACAGGGAGCAGCCCAGCTTGAGAATCGGGCAGCCTCACTACCCGAATTGTAGTCTGGAGAGGTGTCCTCAGAGACGGACCGGGCCCAATTTCCCTAGAAAGGGACGCCTAGGAGGGTGAGATCCCCGTCCGGCCCAGACCCTGTCTAACCACTAGGCGCCGTCAACGAGTCGGGTTGTTTGGGAATGCAGCCCAAATCGGGCGGTAAACTCCATCCAAGGCTAAATACAGGCGAGAGACCGATAGCGAACAAGTACCGCGAGGGGAAGATGGAAAGGAGTTTGAAAAGAGAGTCAAAGAGTGCTTGAAATTGCCGGGAGGGAAGCGGATGGGGGCCGGCGATGTGCCCCGGTCGTATGCGGAACGGTTTTGCTAGTCCGCCTATCGGCTCGGGGCGTGGACTGTTGTCGGCCGCGCCGGCGGCCTAAGCCTAGGGGCCTTAG
>NC_053142.1:12630665-12645665 GCF_016808335.1 Panicum virgatum | reverse complement strand
GCTTTGGTAAAAATATAAGATTTTTATAAGTACAGAAACTATTTTTCATGATTTAATGTATTACTCCTTACCAAAAATTATTTGGTCCAATTGGGTTTAACTAAAAATTCTTAAACTTTTTAGGTAAAATCTGGGAACAAAACTACAGGTACTGTAAAATTTTGAACCCATTAATCATATCATAACAACTTGGATAAATAAAACTATTTATCCTAGGCATACATCAAGTCCTAAATAAAACCTATATCTAGGATTGTCAAATGGACCTCAAAGTTTTACAGAGTCCTACACTTGCAGTATATAACAATCTATCCAAAAATCACCTACAGATGATGAATAGAACTTGAGATCTAAATAAACTACTAATAAATTTGTATTTAATCAAGTACAAAAACTAGTGAGCAAATGAAAAAGTGCATGTAATGAAAGTTGTAGATATAGTAACAAGGAACTCAGATCAATTGAGTTTGAATTTTTCAATTTTTTCTACGAATTTATATCAATTTTACAAGTATTCTATTTTTGAAAACAAAAGAAAAAGAAAACGAAATCTTGCATCTAGGCCCCTGGAATGATTTGGGGGTTCGCAAAAAATGCCCCTGGCCAGAGCCAGTAACAGAGGAGGCGGCGGCGGTCCATTTCCCGGCGAGTGAGCTCGCCGGCAGCGAGGGGGAAGTGGGGGAAAGGCTAGAGGAGATCGAGAGCTACTCGGAGGTGGTCTTGGACGGCGTCGGGGGTGGCTGGACGGAGCTCGCCGCGGTAGCAGTAGGGGCGGCGGCAGGAGTCAACGGCGGCGGCGGCGCTCCGGTGTGGGAGGAAGGGTGAGGACCGGCCGGGGAGATTCATCGGACCACGAGGAAGCTATCTTGGGGGTCGATTTGGGTCGAGGAGGGGCGGAGCAGGGGGTTCCGCGGCGGTCTATAAAGGATCGGCGGCCATGGCGCTGGCGGGGGTGCTCTGGACGGCGGGAAGGAGCTCGGGTGGGCTTCTTGGGCGTGAGAGGGAAGAGTGGAGGGGCGAGGGTGCGGCTGGGAGAAACTGAAGGAGGGGAGAGCACGGGCAGGGGAGGAACGCGGGGTAGCGGCCGGTCAGCGGAGGGCGGCGAGCTCTGGCGCACGCGTAGGGGTTCTGGGCCCTTTAAAACGAGCCAAGGGAGGAGAGGGAGGAGGGTTGGGGTGTTGGTGGCGCGCGGCATTGAAGGCCGGCTGCGGCGAGTGTGGGTCGCCGAGCACTCGTCGTGTGTGGTGTGCTCGTCGACGGAGCAGATGGTCAGCAGCGTGGCAGGCTCGACGGGATGGGAGGGAAAGTCACCGGGGCATGCACGCGAGGCACTCATGGCCGGGCAGTACTCGCCGGGATGGCGCAGCGAGCTGCGGCAGGCGGCAGTGATGCCCTGCTCGGCCCTGCGCTCGGGAAGCAGGGAAGCAGAGCAGAGGAGGGAGAAAGGACAGAGAGAGAGAGATAGAGTTGACTTTGATTTTTCTCAAAATTTTCAATGGAAGCTTGAAAAAGTTTGAATATGAAAGTTGTTCAAAATTCAAAATCCTATAACTTTCATTTCAGGCACAAACTCATTTGAGCAATGATTTGAAAGTTATTTTAAATTTTCAAAAACTATGATTCAAATTATTTGTCATTTCATGTGGAGTCATTATTATTTTGATCATGATGTCAACTAGACTTTTGTAGACCCTGTTAATAGGGATGTGTAGATGTATTTCACTAGCCACAATTGAGTTGTTTATATAAAGTTACCAAGGCACACTATACTTGCACACATACACATATACACATACATACATACACATGCATTTGTAAACATACAAGAAATGTATTATTTAATTTAATCTTGATGATTATGTATGATGACATGGTTAAAGACCTTGCTAATTATTTTTAAACACCTGAGGTGTTACAACCTACCCCCCTCAAAAAGAATCTCGTCCCGAGATTCAGATAAGCAAGCTAAGTGCGGGAAAAGGGGGTGTACCCCCAGTTGAATTCAGAAAACCGGGGAAATTTTGATCTAGGTAGCTTTCAGTTTCCCAGGTAGCTTCCTCTTTGGTATGGTGACTCCATTGAATTTTGTACATTTTAACTGCTTTTCTTCGAGTGACCCTTTCCTTTTGATCAAAAACCATGATAGGATACTCGACATAAGAGCGATCTGGTTCTACCAATATTTCTGTTTGTTCAATGATCTCGGTGGGAACTCGGACACATTTCTTGAGTTGAGAGACATGAAAACATCATGTACTGCTGCAAGTTGAGGAGGAAGTCGCACTCTATAGGCTACGGGTCCACAAATTTCAGTGATTTCATAAGGGCCAACATATCAGGGAGCTAATTTGCCCTTTACTCCGAATCTCTGGACACCCTTGGTTGGTGAGACTCGAAGGTAAACATGATCACCCACTTCAAATTGCAAAGGCTCTCTCCTTTTATCAAAATAACTCTTTTGTCTAGACTGGGCGGCTTTTAGATTCTCTTGTATTACCCTTACTTTTTCTTCTGCCTCTGCTACGAGATCGGGTCTGAATACCACTCTTTCTCCGATTTGCGACCAGCTTAAAGGAGTACGACACCGTCGACCATATAAGGCCTCAAATGGTGCCATTTTCAAACTCTCTTGGTAGCTATTGTTGTAAGAGAACTCCGCTAGAGCTAGGCATTTGTCCCAACTCTTGTCATAATTAATGACACAAGCTCTCAACATGTCCTCTAGGATTTGGTTTACCCTCTCAGTTTATCCATCAGTTTGTGGGTGATAAGCTGAGCTTCGAATCATTTTGGTCCCAAGAGATGCTTGCAACTGTTCCCAAAAGCGTGCAACGAACTGTGTACCACGATCGGAAATGATTGTCTTGGGTACCCCATGCAAGCAAACAATGCGATCGAGATAGATCTCAGCATACTTCTTTGCAGTGTAAGTAGTATGTACCGGAATGAAATGTGCCGTCTTGGTGAGTCTATCCACGATAACCCAAATGGAATCGTGCTTCTGGGATGTGTTTGGCAATCCAACAATGCAGTCCATACTTATGTCTTCCCATTTCCACGATGGGATAGGCAAAGGTTGAAGTAAACTGGCTACTTTCAAGTGGCTGGCTTTTACTCTCTGACAGGTGTCACATTCGGAGACATATTTAGCAATTTCCCTTTTCATCCTAGTCCACCAGAAATTTTGCCTAAGATCTTAGTACATCTTGGTACTGCCCCGGTGAATAGAAAATTTGGAAAGATGTGCTTCATCGAGAATTTGATTTCGAAGATCATGATTTTTGGGAACAACTAGACGACTTTCAAACCATAGGACTCTGTTATGGTCTTGATGAAAACACTTATATTTCCTTTCTCCTTGAGAGAGTTTTTGTTTAATGATCCCAACACCTTTATCATGTAATTGGGCCATAATGATTTGGTCATGAAGAGTTGGTTCAACTGAGATGTGATTTAAAGCACCTTGGGGAATCATTTCCAATTGGAGCTTCCTCATCTCATGACAGAGGGTTTCAGTATAGGATTCCATGGATAGGCAATGGCAATGAGCTTTGTGACTTAGTGCATCTGCTACAACATTAGCCTCGCCTGGGTGATAGTGCACCTCAAGATCATAATCTTTGATTAATTCTAGCCACCGTCTTTGTCTCATATTTAGGTCAGCTTGAGTGAAGATATATTTGAGACTTTTGTGATCGGTGTAGATATTGCAATGAGTACCCATAAGATAATGCCTCCATATCTTTAAGGCATGAATGACAGCTGCTAACTCGAGGTCATGAGTAGGATAATTCTACTCATGGGGTCGAAGAGCTCATGACGTATAAGCAATAACTCTATTGTCTTGCATGAGCACACAACCAAGACCAGTACCCGACGCGTCACAATACACGTCAAAGGATTTGGTATTATCAGGTTGAGCTAAGACAGGTGATGTAGTCAACTGCTCCCTTAGGGTGTGGAAAGCCTTTTCACATTTTTCATCCCACACAAATTTTACTCCTTTCTTCAACAGTTTAGTCATCGGCTTAGCAATTCTAGAGAAATCCGGAATGAATCGGCGATAATATCCGGCTAAACCAAGAGAACTGCGAATTTGATGAACGGAGGTAGGAGGTTTCCAGTCCATCACCTCTTGCACTTTGCTAGGATCCACAGCTATGCCTTCGCTGGAAATAGTGTGGCCCAAGAATTTCACACTGCCTAGCCAGAATTCACACTTGGAAAATTTAGCATAGAGCTGATGGTCCCGAAGACGTTGGAGAACAATGCGCAGGTGCTTAGCATGGTCTTCCTCATTCTTGGAATAAATAAGGATGTCATCAATGAAAACCACGACGAACTTGTCAAGCTCAGGCATGAATACCGAGTTCATGAGGTACATGAAGTAGCCAGGTGCATTTGTGAGACCAAAAGACATGACTAAATATTCATAGAGTCCATATCGCGTGGAGAAGGCGGTTTTAGGAATATCACATGGACGAATCTTGATCTGATGATAGCCAGAGCGAAGATAAATCTTTGAGAAAACTCTAGCTCCAGCCAGTTGATCAAAGAGAACATCAATCCGGGGAAGTGGATATTTGTTTTTAATTGTCACCGCATTGAGAGGTCGGTAGTCCACACACAACCTCAAACTATCATCCTTTTTCTTTACAAAGAGAGCTGGACAACCCCAAGGTGATGCACTAGGGCGAATGAAGCCTTTGTCTAGAAGCTCTTGAAGTTGAATTTTTAACTCGGCCAACTCCTTAGGTGGAATTCTATATGGTCTCTTTGAGATACGGGCAGTGCCTAGCTGTAGTTCAATAACGAACTCAATCTCTCTATCTGGTGGCATTCCTGGCAAGTCATCCGGGAAAACATCGGTGTACTCGCATACCACAGGAATTCCTCTAGTTTGGATGTGCTCATGGCAAATGAACAAGAATTGATACACTCTCGGAATGGTAAATAGAGAGTAGTGGCTCCATATTTTGGTGAATTTAGTTCAACAGCTCTGGCGGGAATATCTATTATAACCCCATGCTGAGTCATCCAATTCATCCCCAAGATGATATCCATACCCTCAAGTGGTAGGAGTATAAGGTCGGTGTTGATGATTAGGCTACCCAACTTGATTGGCACAAGTCGTATTATTTGGTTTGAAGCAATTTTACCCCCTGAGGTTGATATCATGTATGACCCTTTCGTGTGAATAAAATCCAAACCCATTTTTGCACCAAATTTTGCACCAATGAAGCTATGTGATGCACCAGAATCAAATAATATAACTGCAGGCTTGTTATGGATAGAAAATATACCCGTCATCACTGGTGCGCCCTCAGGAAGTTCTGCAAGAGTGGTGAAATTGATGCGCCCTTGCCTGACCTGAATAGTCTGCTTTCTGCCCTTGTTCTTGTTATTCTGATTAGAGCCTTGGCCCTGGTTTTGTCGCTTGGGTTGCGGGCACTCACGGGCGAAATGAGTTGAGCTCCCACAATTGAAGCAACGATTTCCATCACTTGGACGGGCGGGCTGTGGAGCATTTGGCCTTGGGCTAGTTAACTGAGGAATAGGGAAACGTGCAACGCCCTGCTGTAGTGGAGGCCTGATAACCCAACGCCCTTGTTGAGGGGCTTTCTGAGGAATCTGGGGTGCAACATTCTGCACTATGCGATACCTCTGTGGCTGAGCACTAGAGGGTCCAGCTGGCGCTTTCCTCTTTTTCTCAGCACGGTGAGCCATGATACAATCCTCTTGAGTGAGTGCTAGATTAACTAGCTCATTGTATGTGTCGACCTTAATGGGGTTTAGATGTTCCTTGAGCTTAGTATTTAAGCCTCTACAAAAACGATCATGCTTCTTAGCATCTGTGTCAGCATGATAGCCCGCGTACTGATAGAGATTGTTGAAAGCTTGGGCATATTGGAGAATTGTACGAGTCCCTTGAGTAAGAGCCAGGAACTCATTCAGCTTCCTTTCCATGAGTCCTTCTTGAATATGGTGACCCTTAAATGCAGTCTTGAATTCATCCCAAGTGACAATGTGATCAGTCAGGAGCATGCCAAGATAGTTATCCCACCAAAGACACGCCGAACCACGAAGCTGTTGCGCGGCAAAGTGAGCCTTGTTTTGCTCTGAGCATGGCACCAGAAGTAGTGAAAACTTGGACTCGATTGTGCGAATCCAAGCATCCAGTGGCTCTTCTATCTTGTTGAACAGAGGGGGCTGGGTTGCGAAGAATTCTGGGTAACCAGCAGCTTGAGGTTGATGAACATTGTGCCCACCCCGCTGCTGCTGTTGTTGTTGTCCCTGGATGAGTTGGCTAGTTTGGGTGGCCAGATATTCCGCGAAGTTGGGTGGCGGTGGTGGCGGCTGCTGTGATCCGCTACCATTCTGGTTCCTGAAACCATCAGGGTTGCCACGTGTCGCTCCCACCATTTGGAACAGCAAATTCTTTCATTAGTATGGTGATATATGACTTTCCAAATGTACAGAAGGGTAAGCGCGGAAAAGTAGAACTGGAATGAGTATGATAACAACAGGGACAGCAACGCTGTTCGCTACAAGAAAATTCATAACTTGCACTCTGTTCATCGAAATGCG
This sequence comes from Panicum virgatum, assembly GCF_016808335.1. NCBI lineage: Eukaryota > Viridiplantae > Streptophyta > Magnoliopsida > Poales > Poaceae > Panicum > Panicum virgatum. The sequence continues at coordinate 12,639,077 of NC_053142.1, read as the reverse complement.
CCCAAATTCTGACAGCAGATAGATAATTTATTATACTACAACTTTGGTATTCAACTCCAATGCTAAATCGATAGTTAAGATGGTCGAAAAATGCAATTTTTGACTCTCTGTCCAGTCTGTTTTTCAGCAGGCCGAGGTATAATGTTCTGGCCATAACTATTGGCACACAAATCTAATGATGCTGAAATTTTGTGAGCACCTAGGTCATGAAATTAACAACAACTTTGGTATTCAACACCCAGCCCAGAAATGCAAGGAAACATGGATAAAAATTTAGACAAGTTTCTGCAGTGATAGATTCAACCGCAAGCAAACCATTACAACCATCCATCAAGTTCTTAGCCAAGGCCTAAGCGATTAAAGTACTTTTACATCTGAGTGGCACTCATTACAAAAGCAAGGTACTCAACTCTTAGCTAGCCTATTACATCACTATCCAAAAGTTAGGCTACCCTATCGAGGAGTATGCACAAAAGACTACTTAAGATAACATCTAAAAGTCGTCGAGGTTGTTGACTAATGACTCGCTCCTCACTGGTGAGTGAGCTCCCTGAAGTGGTGGCATGGGCACTCTAGACGTAGTGTCAAGTCCTGAGATACCCTGAACCTCCTGGGGCTCCTCCTCCATGGCCTCAGGCTGGGCCTACTGAGCCTCCAACACCTCGATGTGATCCAAAGCATTATCTAGCTGAACCTGTTGGGCGGTGAACTACTGCTCCAGAAGTGCAAAGTCAGCATCCCTCTCGTCCAAGAGAGCATCACGCTCCACAACTTGACCCTCAAGTTGGCCAATATGGGCATCAAGATCCGCGATCTGCTCGTTCTTAGCATTCACCATCTCATTGCTAGTCCGTGCAGAACCAATGATCTGGGCCATGGCTTTGGCCTGTAAGGTTTGCAAGCGGTAGAGTGCATTCATGCACTTCACCGACATGGAGATAGTCTCTGCAGCTCTGTTCTACTGAAGGTACCCAGTGTGTCCGACCCGACTAAGCCAGTTAGGGTCATTGGGCTACTCTGCTGGGAAGAGGCCAATAGGCGCTAGTGTGACAACTGCATAATTTTTTTTGCAAAACTTGTTGAGCGCTCTCATGGCTGCAATTTCCCAAGTGTCAACCAGATGGTGTCCAACTACCTCCAGCTCCAAGGAAGCCCAGTGAGCTGGAAAAGGGTGGGGAGCATGAGTCATGCGCACGCAACAGCGCGCGACTCCCATCTCATGGAACTCCTCGCCCACATAGTGCGGGGGACTGGGATATCCCGCATCGCACATCACTTCCCAAATAATGGAGGGGAAACCCTGCCAGTGTGTGCACTCGGAGTGCGCATGCCCATCCTCATCAAACACCAGGAGAGCAGGGGCAGCCATCTGTACAAAAGATGTGCACAAGTGAGTGATGGTTAAAACAGATTTTGGGTAGTGCACGAAAACAAGTATAACTGAAAGCACATAACTCTAAAAATTCTCAAACTTTACAGGAACATTAATAAGGTTCTTATGCCCAACTTTGATAGTCAACCCAAGAGCTAGGTCAGAGCCTAAGAAGGTCTTATCCATAGAGTTTTCCTTTGCTGTCTGCCCAGAATTTTCAGTGACCAGAGAGCTAGTAAAATGAGTGCTGAGGACAAACTACTAAGACTAAATTTACCAAATTTTGAAATAAGCTCGGTGAGTAAATTTGGCACAAGTTTTGTGTTGAACACATCTGCAGAAAACATCCCTAGGAAGGCCTAAAAATTCGTGCAACCGAAGTGCTCACAACTGACAGAAAACAGGGTGTCAAAGTTTCTAGTGTACCCCACTGTATACTAGTCAAAAAATTCTCAAATTTAAACAGCAGTTAGAAAACAAGATTTGGATCAAAATGCTCCACAGGAAGAACTACAGACAAGGTCATTTTATATGTCCAATAATTTCATCTCTTAGGGTATAGCAGAAAGTGACAGATTTCTAGATAGACCTTAATCGAGAGAAAATGAACCGTGCTCATGTGCAAACCTTAACATTCCCGACTAACCCACATCCATTTTCATTGGCTTTCAATTTATGATCATGATGTATGCACGACCTATTCGTCCTCGCAAAGAAAACAATTGCCAAATAGCTTTGGACTTACGGGGTTAGCACCGGTGGCATGGCACAATTTACGTCTCTCCCTATATATATATATATATATATATATATATATATATATATATATATATATATATATATATATATATATATATAGCCGAGTTCTAACCATTCTTAACTTACGTAATTGTGGTTAGTGTACCTGCAGAAAATTGACAGATATATATTCATTGAACCTTTCATGCCAGCACTCATGAAAGCGTTCCCATACATTACCGCTCACTATAGAAGCGGCATCCATGCGTCCAACACTGCATGGACAGCGCTCATACGCTACCGAGGTGACGTATTCACGGTTTCTTTTACTCCCAATATAATCGACCGATGGTCAGTATATTGGCAGCAGCTCAAGTAGGCCACTGCTTGAGCGCAGCGTTCGATTCGCATCACCGACGGGAAGGTCAGACTCCCTCAGCTGACTGAGTATACTTTACTCCCAATATATTCAACTAATAGTTGGTATATTGGCAGCACCTCAAGTAAGCCACTGCTTGAGGACAGCGTTCGGCTCTCATCACCGACGGGAAGGTCAAGCTCTCTCAGTTGACTGAGGATCCTTACCATCTTACCTTCGCGTAGGTGCGTCGTTACATAATGTAAAGTACTGAATTCAAATTACAGAAAGAAATGTACTGGAAGTTAGTCCTAAATAAACCATAAGTTAGATAGACACCTAGTAACTCCCATAATTTTCCCTAGGGCTTTATGTACTATGCACGATCCTTAGCGAACCAACGTATTTTCCAAACGCGATTGTGTGGATAAGTTTTAAGGAAAACTTTTGAAATCTTGTTGCACTCTCAGGTGTGCGCTTTATTCGGCTCTGATACCAGCTGTGGCAGCCCCACCCAAATTAATCCAGCTCAAGTGCGCTAACCATCACCCTAAAGTTAATCCCGGCTAACACGCACTTCAAACAGAGTAATCCGGCAGTGCTGTCGGGTAAAGTCCCGAAGAATCCACCTGAGCGTCGATCGAACCCAAAGTTTATATGCAACCCACACGAAGGTGAGTCCAGAGAGTACAACATTTCACAAATACATTACATTACAGAGTCTTAACTTAATTATTACAAACCAAGTTCGAAATCTCAGAAAGGTACTTGAAGTTCAAATTGAAAGTAGTTCAGAGTTCAACTGCAACGGAAATAAAGCGAGTTCTAAACGACGATACAAGATATCATGATGAAGCCGTACATGACATCACTCGGCATTGTCATCGTTGGCCGGAGTCGTATCCCACTCCACCGACCAACCAGGAGGTAAAGTACATGGCCAAGTCAAGCTAGCTACCTGATCTTCAAACGTATCACCTGAAAACAAAGTTGAGCCACAAGCAAGGCTGAGTATACTAATACTCAGCAAGGCTTACCCGACTAAGATATACTTAGCCCTCTAACTAGACATGCAAGGCTTTTGGCTTGAGGTGTTTGTTTTTGCCGAAAAGCAACAAAGAGTAAGTCCTTATTTTCAGATTTTAGCTTTCAAGTTCTAGTTCAATTAACCATTCTACATTAGCATCTATCCAATAGCATACATGGTGAAAAACAATTATTTTTCATCATTCAACCATTTTCCTCATCATCATTCTTCCACTTCTTACTCTATGTTGCAAAAGGGTTAAGCAATCTCAATATCCGTGAGAAACGGACGATTCGAATCGAATTTGTTAACCTGACCAGGCAGACCTAAACACACGCATGGGGAATGAAATCACCCATGCGACTTTTCCCCTTTTTCCCCGGGCATGGAACAGGCCCACCACCCTAGGGTGCCCTGCACCCGTGCGTGATCAAAGACCAGACAGTGGGGAGTATGTTCCACGGCCGGTTCCATCAGGTATTTAAGCTTACCGATTACTATATTCTCGGCATGTAGTTAGTACGTTCAAATGCTTAAACACTACTACCACACACCACGGCCTTATCCATTTTCACTAAACAGACGGGGTATCACAAGTACAACAACCCCACCCGTAAACCTTATATTGCAGTGTGTAGTAAGCATCCAGCTCCTATAATTCTCGCGAGTGACAGGAAATCACTCGACTTCTACCGAACCATTAGCATAGCCAACTAGCGACCTATACATGCTAGTATTCAAACATCGGTACTTAAGATTATGCAACTAGGGTTCCAAACATTTCCTACAAACTTAAATGCACAAGTAGATAGGAATATAAGCAGTTGCATAAATTTAAAATAGATAGGACATGCTCCGGGGCTTGCCTTCCTGAGCGGAGCTAGCCTTGTGCTCTTCTGAACTTTGGTTCAGGTCTTCAGCAATTTCGGTTAGATTAACTTGAGCTTGACGCTGTTCACTCTCGGACTCTGGCACCAGCTCGTACGTACCGTCGGCGAGAGTAGTCAAATCTACATGAATGCATATGTGTGAGTTACTTTAGTGGTAACGATTTATTCATTTCTTCACTATAGAGTTGTAATCCAACAAAACCCAACCTTGAAAACAACCATTTTTCAAAATCATCTCACAGGGCAATCATTTATTGGCTATTAACTAACATGATTTAGTTCACAGGGAACTGGGGTGATTTTCCCAAAACACTACTCAACCAAGCAACTCAAAAATACTTTATTTACACTAGTTATCCATGTATAAATCAAAATCTATAGTTTTCTACACTCCCTGGTCATGAAATTTTTACACAGAAGGCAATTCATGATAAGCAATCTACCATAAAAAGTTCAGTCCATTTCCTGTAGCAGAAACACCATGAAAAATCTTTTACCTAGCCTCTGCTGAAAAAAAGATGAATTTGTACAGGGAAAAATATGCAAGTGATGGTAATGAAACTTTTTCTAAATGTTTCGTACCTAAATATGAGAATTCTATAAAATTTTCACATTTAATTAAGCATCACACATTTCATGAAAATAGAACAATGTACAACTACAGTAAAGAAAAATAATTTCCACAGGTAGTTCTACTAAGTTTCAGAGGCTCAAATTTTTCCAGAAATATTCAGTATACAAATTACTACTCTGGTAAAAATATAAGATTTTTATAGGTACAGAAACTATTTTTCATGATTTAATATATTTCTCCTTACCAAAAATCATTTGGTCCAGTTGGGTTTAACTAAAAATTCTCAATCTTTTTCTTTAGAATCTGGGAACGAAACTACAGGTACTGTAAAAGATTGAAACCATGAATCATATCATAACTATTTATCCTAAGCATACATCAAGTCCTAAAGAAAACCTATATCTAGGAGTGTCAAATGGACCTCTAATTTTTACAGAGTCCTATACATGCAGCCTATAACAGTCTGTCCAAAAATCACCTACAGATGATGGCTAGAACTTGAGATCTAAATAAAGGACTAATAAATTTTTATTTAATCAAGAACAAAACCCAGTGAGCAAATGAAAAAGTGCATGTAATGAAAGTTGTAGATCTAGTAACAATGAACTCAGATCAATAGAGTTTGAATTTTTCTGATTTTTCTACGAATTTATATCGATTTTACAAGTTTGCTGTTTTTGAAAAGAAAAGAAAAAGAAAACGAAATCTTGCATCTAGGCCCCTGGAATGATTTGGGGGTTCGCAAAAAATGCCCCTGGCCGGAGCCAGGAACAGAGGAGGCGGCGGCGGTTTGTTTCCCGGCGAGTGAGCTCGCCGGCGGCGAGGGGGAAGTGGGGGAAAGGCTAGAGGAGATCGAGAGCTACTCGGAGGTGGTCTTGGACGGCGTCGGGGGTGGCTGGACGGAGCTCGCCGCGGTAGTAGTAGGGGCGGCGGCAGGAGTCGATGGCGGCGGCGGCGCTCCGGTGAGGGAGGGAGGGTGAGGACCGGCCGGGGAGGTTCAGCGGACCACGAGGAAGCTATCTTGGGGGTCGATTTGGGTCGAGGAGGGGCGGAGCAGGGGGTTCCGCGGCAGCCTATGTAGGACCGGCGGCCATGGCGCTGGCGGGGGTGCTCTGGATGGTGGGAAGGAGCTCGGGTGGGCTTCTTGGGCGCGAGAGGGAAGAGTGGAGGGGCGAGGGTGCGGCTGGGAGCAAATGAAGGAGGGGAGAGCTCGGGCAGGGGAGGAACGCGGGGTAGCGGCCGGTCAGCGGGCGGCGGCGAGCTCTGGTGCGCGCGCAGGGGTTCTGGGCCCTTTAAAACAAGCCAAGGGAGGAGAGGGAGGAGGGTTGGGGTGTCGGTGGCGCGCGGCATTGAAGGCCGGCCGCGGTGAGTGCGAGTCACCGAGCGCTCATCGTGTGTGGCGTGCTTGTCGACGGAGCAGATGGTCAGCAGCGTGGTAGGCTCGACGGGATGGGAGGGAAAGTCAGTGGGGCGTGCACATGAGGCACTCATGGCCGGGCAGTACTTGCCGGGATGGCGCAGCGAGCTGCGGCAGGCGGCGTTTATGCCTAGCTTGGCCCTGCGCTCGGGAAGCAGGGAAGCAGAGAAAAGGAGGGAGAAAGGAGGGAAGTTTGAATACTAAAGTTGTTCAAAATTCAAAATCCTACAACTTTCATTTCAGGCACAAACTCATTTGAGCAATGATTTGAAAGTTATTTTAAATTTTCAAAAACTATGATTCAAATTATTTGTCATTTCATGTGGAGTCATTATTATTTTGATCATGATGTCAAGTAGACTTTTGTAGACCCTGTTAATAGGGATGTGTAGATGCATTTCACTAGCCAAAATTGAGTTGTTTATAAAAAGTTACCAAGGCACACTATACTTGCACACATACACATATACACATACATACATACACATGCATTTGTAAACATACAAGAAATATATTATTTAATTTAATCTTGATGATCATGCATGATGACATGGTTAAAGACCTTGCTAATTATTTTTAAACACCTGAGGTGTTACAGCGTCGCAAGGATTCGTCCCTCCCTCCTCCACCCCCATTCAAAAGTTCAGGCTCGGAAGGATGATGCTCGTCAAAGATGATACGAGCAAGGATTCATCCCTCCCCATCAAGGACCATTCAAAACTTCAAGCTCAGATGCGCCATGCTTGTCAAAGATATTGCGAGCAAATATACCGAATAGGAGGGAACCGGAGTACAAGGAAAAACATGAAGTACTATAATAGTACGATGAGTACGAATATTAGTAAGAACGTACTGGCCACGACGGCTACAATAACCTCAAAAGAGGCCATACCCAAATTTAAGGGTACTATATCACATGGACATCCTAGTAGCAGCAATGATGAAAAGACAGCAAGGACCAAGTCATTGAGCAGCCAAAAAGATGAATAAGACACCAAGGAACCAAACATCCTCGGACTAATTTCGGTGTACATGATTGTACAAGGTGTCCGGGTATGAACCATACTCTACCCAAATGGAAAGGTTGTACGCTAGACCCAAGCAGACAAAGTCGGGATGAGAACGGCTGATATACGTGTGGTATTGGTCATGGGAATTGGTTGAAAGGCAAGAAGGTTTGTAACCCTGGTTCATAGAGTGAAATTTACCTAAAAGGGAATAAAAATGGTTGGTTTCAGTGGAAAATGGTTGTACATGGCAGCCACACATGGTTCCATGTTCATCCGGGTTCAAACGGACCATGTTGCGGTGAAAACAGACAAAAAATGTGTGCTATAGGTCATGGGAGGCGAGAACCTAGGCCAAACGACCATTCGGTATGTAACCCTGGCCAAAAAATGGAAATGGCCCACAACGGGATGGAAACGGTTCATTTCGGTCTGAAATATTGTACATGGCACCCGCACATGGAACTATGTCCATCCGGGTGGAAACGAACCATGCTAGGGTGAAAATAGACGAAAAACATGGGCTATAGGTCATGGGAGGCGAAAACATAGGACGAACGACCATTCGGTATGTAACCCTGGACAAAAAATGGAAACGGCCCACAATGGAATGGAAACAGTTTATTTCGGTCGGAAATGTTGTACATGGCACCCGCACATGGAACTATGTCCATTCGGGTGCAAACGAACCATGGTAGGATGAAAATAGTTGAGAAACGTGTGTTATAGGTCACGGGAGGCAAAACATAGGCCAAACGGCCATTCAGCATGTCAACATGGTAAAGAAGTGGAAACATCCCAAAACGGCCCAAAAACATGAAATCAGGCTCAATGCGGAGAAAACGAGTCAAGAACGGGCGAATTCGGCTTCCGGAGGTGATGGGAGGGCTGGGTTTCCAATACCTCACGTGACCAGACTCAAAAACTGGCCAGTTTTTGAGCCCAGACATGTTATCTCGCCCTATCACAGGCGTTTCAGGCAACCCCCCAAAACTGTACACCCGGAAGGCTGAAAAATTCCCAGAACTT
>NC_053142.1:12573165-12625665 GCF_016808335.1 Panicum virgatum | reverse complement strand
TTGAGATAGGTACCATTTCCATTGTATACAACCACTGCACTCGATTAGTTTCTGTGGCATGCTTCTACTTGGGTCTTATGCATCTTTATTTCTGCAAGATGCTTGTTACCATGGGTGCCATGGAGCTTGCTTTGGTTGACAATCTGGAGGCTGATGTACTATTTGGTTTGAATCGCAGAATTGGAAGGTATATCATATATTGTAGTTTAAAAATTGTCAGTGTAACTTTTTCTAAATTAAATAAAATATAATTTTAATTGTGAGGAAGGTTCAGAATTGGAAGATGTTTGTTATATTTGTTGGGGTTCACAAAACCACAACTTTTGTGTTTGTCAACCAAAGCAAGTTGATTAGTCTATTTGTGTTTTGAAATAGTTCACAAAATATGGCATTTTTAAACGCATTTGTGTATGTGCACAAGGTGTTCAAGATGCCATTTCAATATGGGTCATTTATATTTGCTAGTACAGAGTAGTACTACTATTTTTTGTCCCATTGTCTGTTTTGAAATGTCATTATTTCGTTGTGGCCAGGATCATCACAAACAGAGAGAATGGAAGGTCAAGATGCTTTTGTATTTATGAACTTAAGCAACAGTGATGATGCCAATGAGGATGTGAATAGTATGGACTGTCGTGTGTGTTGGTGTTGGGGGTATACTTTGTGGATGCTTGGATGGTGTTACTAAAAATTTCATTCTTACCAATTAGGTTGTTTTTTAATGCTTTGACCATGTGGTTTGGCAGTAAAGGATTTTCATTTTGTTAACCTAACTGAACATTCCATTTGGTTATATAATGACACATACTTACTAGTGTAGCAGCATTCTATCCAAAATGGACACCTGAAAGAAATATTGGGTCAATATTACACACCTATACTTTGATTATTGTTTTATATGTTCTAGGATTGGTTTTTTCATATATTTACTTTCATAAAAAATTGTTGTACACAAGCAGCTACCCTTTTACTTTTGGCTCTCATAAATTAGGATGAGTTGTGACTATATTTGATTAATATGCCAATTTTATTTTAGCAAAGTGGCCCTGAAATTGTTTGATGTATTTCAATATTTGTATACCCCTTTGCTTCATCCTTTTCTTTTTGTTGATTGTGAATTTTCAGGTGGCCGACAAATGGATGGCGGACATGGGGGACCAATAGCTTATTTGTTGTTGCAGCTTCTCCCTGGTGAGTTATTTCCCGTGTTTTTCTCTTCCGATCCCTTTGTTTACAGTTGTGAGCCATAGGCACAAATATTTTCTTTCTTGAACTTACATGTTTTTTCAGCTGTATCTCGTTTATATCAACTCCTGTTCTCTATGATATATGAACCTATCATTGCAGCCACGAAGGCGGAGTGGATGAGGTATTGTCTTAAAAATCTTAACAGCATAACAAGGTATGATGTGTATTTTTCCCCTTGAGCTCTTTTTGTTGTGTTTGTTTACACATTCTCTTGGGAAATCCATCCAGCGACTGTCATCTTTTCAATAATTAGTGGAGCAGCTGGGTATCTCTACCTGTTCATTAGGTACGGATAAATATCACTGGTCGGGGTGAATGGTCCTTTTTATGTCATTTTAATCGTGTGATGAGTTAAATAGCTAAATTCTTGGACTCTGTAACTAACCACTATATGTTTAACAAATAGTGCGAAGTACATCAACTCTTTGTGATACTTTTAGCACCTCGCATTAGTGTTCTCTTCTAAACATTGGTACTTATCCTAAAGAGCTGGCACATTTTGCTTCAATTAAGCTTGAATTGTGCATGCCAACATTTTCAATTCAGTTTTCATATGATTTTTGGTGCTAGAGGATTGTAAGATACCAAAGATAGGTGCATGCCGCCCGACCCTTTGTGTAAGCAGTGCTTCTAAATATCATTCAATTTCATGTCTTCATTGCATTCTAAATCTGCATGGAGTCTTTTAAATGTGCGAGCGATAAATTGCTAGAGTATGTATCTGCATCTACCCTTTTAATATATATTTCATATTTAATTATCGCATACATGAATATTTTCCTTGTAACTGAAAACAAACTATATGATTGTGTGGTCTACAAACATAATAGGTGCAGCAGTATTTGAATCACTTATGTCCTGTTTTCTCTTGTATCTGATAGGGATGCACAAGTTGATTTAGATGATAGTCATTGTCGTACCGACATCCCTGAGCCCACTACCAAGGTTGACCATGCCCGTATAAAAGACGGCCTACCGGGACTACTCCAACATGTGGACCATGCTGCAAGACGGCGTGGACCACAAGGCAACTCAGGACTAGTACTAGAATAGGAAAGTTTCTCATGTAACCGCCATGGCTTCTCCTAGTCGTACTCGACTAGTACTCCTGAACATACACTGACTTGTAACCCTGCCTCCCGTGCATATAAGGCGAGGCAGGGACCCCTCCAAAACGAGAGGCATATGCGTACACATCCGCATACGCTATCAATCAAGAGCTATGCGACATATAGGACGTAGGGTATTACGCACATTGCGCCCCGAACCAGCCTAAATTGTGTGTCTCGTGTCTCACCATCGAGTTCCTGATCTCGACAAGCCCCACCACAATCATCTACCTCGGGTAGAGCCCTTGGTAGGTTGCCGGGTACAAACACCGACAGCAGGCGTGCCAGGTAGGGGATCTTGTCGAAGATCCACTGGTGAACTCGATGGCCCCAATCATCATCAACTCCGCCGTCGCTTTCGAACAAGGCAACACCTTCGTTTTTGGCTCCTGGGTCTGCATCGCCGACGGCGCGGGATCTTTCCTGCGTTTCCTCGCGCAAACTCTAGAGCTGAAGCCCACGTCCACGACGCTTCCTCAAGCCTCGATGGATGATCTTGCCGAAAATTTCGGCGAAATTTCGCTCTTTGATCCAATCAGAGAGCTCGAGTCAGAGTCCGATTACAACTCGACTTTGACCCAAGCCTGGATCGAACCACGCGAGCTGGCTCCCGAGTCCTCGTCCTGTCCGGTCTACCTTCCTTAACCACTACTCTTCGGACATCGCTCCACCGGCGCTCCTTACCAGGCTACGCTCTCCAAGCTCCAACGCCTTTGCAAGGAAGCCATGTCCGAGTACTTCTCGGACTCGGTGCTCACCCCCGACTACTACTCGGACTCGTACGAGTACGAGTTCGGCTACAGTTCGGATTGATCCAAGAGAAGCTCCTCGTCGGCCCTGCCTAGGGACTGGTGATCATATCGACACCAAAAGGTAGATTCATCTACTGCCCTAATCAGAAGCCCTACGACCTCGCTACTGACGACAACTTGCGCCTCGTCACCTGCCTCGACAACTAGCCGTACCAAGAGGGTACTCCACTCTCAGAAGAAGGAAGCGACACCGAGCTGGTCACCCTCTCAAGCTCTGGATACTGCTCTCCAGGCTGTGAAGTCTTCATCGTCACTGCTGAAGCCAGAAGCTCCCGCCAGAATCAGCGTTTTCCAGAGGACATCTCTGCGGACGAACTCTCTACGGACGCACCTACCGATGAGACAGAAGAAGCCCAGACTGCTCGACGTGGGAGAAACGCCAAACACGCTACTCGTCGTCAGGAGCTGGCGGACGCCCTGCCCATCCGCAATCTTGAAGAAGCCCTGGATGCTGTCGCCACCCGACCTCACGACACTCCAGAAGAAATAATCAACTCGATCAATGTGATTGGTCGCTCTATGCCCCGAACTCGCATTGCTGCACAGATTGCCACACTAGCCGAGAAAGCTCACCTCTTGCTCCGACAAGGTGCTAATCGTCCGGAAGCAAGCCGTCGTGGCAGCAGTGGCAGTACCCGCGGCACTCATACTCCCAATGCCTCCAACCGCCACCAGAGGCGGCAGTGGCGGCGACGGGAGCATCAACAGTGCCTCTCACAAAACTCCTCACGATGCTCGCGACACATCAACAGGATACGCAGGGATCATGAAAAGGCGACGGATGAAGCCACGGATTCCTTCCCTGCCTTCACCAGACGCCTCAGGGAACTACTGCTTCCCGATAAGTTCAAGCCCCTCGGCATCACCAAGTATGATGGTAAGCAAGACCCAAGGCAGTGGTTGCGCTGCTACGGGATGTCTGTCGCAAACGCTGGCGGCAATGACGACACCAAATGCATCTACTTCCCTTTTTGCTTGGAGCAAGTGCCACTCACCTAGCTCGAATCTCTCAAAAAAGACTCCATCGATAACTGGGAAACTCAAGAAGTGCTTCACCAGCAACTTCGCCGGTGCTTTAGGACGCCACGGCAATCGGATGGATCTCGCCCAAGTCAAGCAGAAGCAAGGCGAGTCCCTCCGCGACTGCATGCATCGATTCTTCGACAAGCGCGCCTCCGTTGTGGATGTCACCGATAGGGAAGTCATTGATACCTTCCAAGAAGGTGTCTTTGACGAGTGCACCTACATCGACTTCGGTCGCACACACCCGACTACTATCACCAAGTTGAAGAACATGGTTCAGTCTTGGGCCGATGAGGAAGACAAAGCTCGCGCCAGATACAAGTCTACTCGTGGCAACAACAATCATGGCAACAACAACGGTGGCAACAGTAGCAAGCAACAGGCGACGTCAGGACCCAATCGCTCGGTCTATAACAACTCGGGCCACCCCAATCGCAAGCATAAGCCTGACAACACTATTGCGACCATGGGGCGGGCCTCGAAGGACTCCAAGAATGACGATGCTCCCTACTTCGAGAAGATCCGCAAAGACAAGTGCCTATGGCACCCAAACGATGGTCATACCACTAAGCAATGCTACACTCTTCGCCGCGCTCTAAAGGACACTCCGAAACCCCATAGGCCACGCAAGGGCAAGGGGAAGAAGAATGACTCCGACAAAGACGACGGATATCAGGATCCCACTCAAACCGTCAATGTCATCTTTGGCAGCATACCCACAAAGCGCTCCCAAAAGCTTCTGCTGCGGGAGATCATGTCCATTGAACCAGCTGCTCCCACTTTCCTCAAGTGGTCAGAGGTACCCATTACCTTCTCACGGGCGGACCAGTGGACCAGCTTCTCCGAGCCAGGGCGATTTCCTCTCATCCTGGACCCGGTGGTCGCAGGCTCAAAACTCACCAAGGTTCTGATCAACGGCGGCAGTGGTCTCAACATCCTGTTCGCCAAGACCTTGAAGAAGATGGGTCTCAACGTCACCAGCATGCTCACCAAGACCAACTCGCCGTTCTACGGCATCATCCTAGGCAACGCAGCCGTTCCTCTCGGACAAGTCGTGCTGCCAGTCACCTTCGGGACCAAAGAAAACTACTGCACTGAGTACATCAAGTTCGAGGTCGCTGACTTCGAGACATCCTACCACGCCATCCTCGGCTGCCCCGCGTTGGCCAAATTCATGGTTGTCCCGCACTGCGTGTACTTAGTACTCAAGATGCCGGGGCTCAAAGGAGTACTCGTGCTGCAAGGGGACTTGAAGCGCTCCTACGACTGCGACACCGAAGCCGTGGAGTTCACTGCTACAAATCAAGTACCCAATACTATGGCAGAAGTCTTCGCCGCATCTAAGAAGCTTGTTCCAAGCAAGCTCGAGATCCCGGAGAAGACCGACATCGCCACCAAGCCTCAGCCAACACAAGAAGTCCAGCTCAAATCCGTCGACCTCGGCACCGGCGACCCGAGCAAGACGACCATGATTGGCGCAGGCCTCGACCCCAAATAGGAAGACGCACTCGTCAACTTCCTTCGGGCTAACCGCAACATCTTCGCCTAGAAGCCAGCAGACATGCCAGGTGTGCCCAGGAGGTTGATCGAGCACTCACTCAACGTCGATCCTAAAGCTACCCCCAAGCGACAACATCTCCGCTGCTTCGCCTAAGACCGCAGGGATGCCATCAAAAAGGAACTCGCGAAACTACTCGCAGCCGGCTTCATCAGAGAAGTTTTCCATCCTCAGTGGCTCGTCAACCCTGTCCTGGTCCGGAAGAAGAACACCAACGAGTGGAGGATGTGTGTCGACTACACAGACCTCAACAAGCACTGCCCTAAGAATCCCTTCGGGTTGCCGCGGATAGATCAAGTCATCGACTCTACGGCGGGCTGTGCTCTCCTATGCTTCCTCGACTGCTACTCCATATATCACCAGATAGCGATCAAGGAAGAAGATCAAGAGAAATCTGCGTTCATCACCCCATCGGCACCTACTGCTACAAGACGATGGCGTTCGGGCTGAAGAACACCGGTGCAACATACCAACGAGCTATCTAGGCTTGTTTCAAGAAACAACTCAACAAGAACGTCGAAGCTTACGTGGATGATGTAGTCGTCAAGACTAGAAATCCCGACATGCTCATCGCCGATCTTGAAGAGACTTTCGCATCTCTGCGGAAGTACCAATGGAAGCTCAACCCCAACAAGTGCGTCTTCGGCGTACCATAGGGGAAACTACTCGGGTGCATCATCAGCCATCACGGCATTGAAGCTAACCCGAAGAAGATCTCCGCCATTACCAACATGAAAGCTCCGACTACCATCAAGGACGTCCAAAAGCTTACCGGATGCATGGCGGCTCTCAACAGATTCATTTCAAGACTTGGGGAACGGGGTCTCCCCTTCTTCAAGCGACTCAAGTGGCAAGAGAAGTTTGTGTGGACTGAGGAGGCTACAAAGCTTTGGAACAACTCAAAGACTTCCTGTCCAAGCCCCCTACCCTCATAGCACCTCAAGCCATGGAGGAATTACTCCCCTACATCACTGCAACTACTCATGTGGTCAGTATTGCCATCGTCGTCGAGCGGCAGGAAGAAGGCCACGCCTACAAGGTCCAGCGGCCTGTCTACTTCGTCAGCGAGGTCCTATCCGAGTCCAAGGCCCGGTACCCTCCGGTTCAGAAGTTGCTATACGCGATTCTGATCACCTCGCGGAAGCTACAACATTACTTCCAGGAGTAGAAGATCTCTGTGGTAACTGACTTCCCGCTGAGTGACATACTTCACAACCGGGACGCCACAGGGAGGATTTCTAAATGGGCGGTCGAGCTTGGCGCTCTATCGTTCGACATCAAGCCTCGCACTGCTATCAAGTCTTAAGCCTTGGTTGACTTCATGGCTGAGTGACGGGAGAATCAAGTTCCAACACCAACCGAGCGTCCAGAGCATTGGGTCATGTACTTTGATGGTTCCCTCAAGCTCGAAGGTGCCGGCGCAGGAGTGCTACTGATCTCCCCCAAGGGCGAGCAACTCAAATACGTTCTCCAAATCTTCTAGAAGGTCTCCAACAACGAAGCTGAGTACGAGGCTCTACTACACGGGCTGCGCCTAGCAGTCTCCCTCAGCATCAAACGATTACTCGTCTACGGCGACTCAGCAGTGGTCATCAATCAAGTCAATGACTCCTGGGATTGCAACAAAGAAAACATGGACGCGTACTGTATGGAAGTACGCAAGCTCGAGAACAAGTTCCATGGTCTCGAGTTCCATTGTATCATCCGACACAACAACGTTGCTGCGGATGTCCTATCGAAGCTTGGTTCTACCCGCGCTCAAGTCCCAGCGGGGGTCTTCGTTCACGAGCTGCACAAGAAGTCTATTCCAGAGCAGTCGTCTCCATCAATGACTACTGATCCCGGCCCGTCCCGGACAGACCGTGAAGTGTTGATGATCGACGTGGACTGGAGGCAACCGTTCGTTGACTACATCAAAGAGCAGAAGGTACCGTCCGACAAGTCAGAGGCAGAGCAAATCACACACCGAGCCAAAAATTACGTACTAGTCGGAGACAAGCTCTACCGGCGAGGCGCCACCTCTCAAGTACTCATGAAGTGCGTGTCTCGAGAAGAAGGCAAGGACATACTCGAGGAGATACACAAAGGGATCTGTGGCAACCACGCGTCCTCTCGGACTCTAGTGGGCAAAGTCTTTCGATGAGCGTTCTTCTGGCCTACAGCTCTTGCTGATGCAGAGGAACTCGTCAAGAAGTGCCAAGGATGCCATTTCTTCGCCAAGCAACAACACGTTCCAGCCTACAAACTCATCACGATACCACCAACCTGGATGTTTGTCTGCTGGGGGCTCGACATGATTGGCCCTTTACCAACTGCGCCAGGAGGATTCAACTGAGTTCTGGTGGCTATCGACAAGTTCACCAAGTGGATTAAGGTCAAGCCTGTTACATGCCCTAAAGCCGACAGAGTACTCGACTTCTAGGATGAGATCGTGCATCGCTACGGGTTCCCCAACCGCATCATCACAGACCTGGGTTCCAATTTCAACAACCACCAGTTCTGGGAGTACTGCGAGAACAGCGGGATCGATGTCCAGTACGTCTCCGTCGCACACCCACGTGCCAACGGCCAAGTGGAACGCGCCAACGGAATGGTACTCGACGCCCTCAAGAAACGCATGTACGATGCTGCAAACACCAAAGGAGGCAAGTGGAACAAGGAACTACCCAATGCTCTCTAGGGGCTGCGTACTCAGCCTACAAAGCTCACCGGACAGTCGCCCTACTTCGTGGTCTACGGCTCCGAAGCTATCCTGCCTGCTGATGTGATGTGGCAATCCTCAGCAGTCGAACAATATGAGGAAGGCATGGCAGAAGACAACAGGCGGGTCGACATCGACAGCCTCGAAGAAGCTCGCTGCACCGCCCTCGTCCAATCAGCCAGATACCTCGAGGGTATCCGGCGTTACCACGATCGCAACGTCAAGGAACACTCCTTCAACGTGGGTGATCTCGGCCTCCGTCGTATCCAGAATACGGCAGGACTACACAATCTCAGCTGGCCATGGGAAGGTCCTTTCTCCGTCAAGACAGTCACTGGTCTAGGCTCTTATCGCCTCCAAACTCTCGAAGACGAAGAAATCGACAACTCATGGAACGTCGAGCAGTTGTGTCGCTTCTACCCGTAGTCCAACGACTACTGGTCAACAACTGGCTTTGCGCCAACAAGATGGCAGTAAGCGGCCTTCGGGTTCGCACGCCTCTGTCTTCGGGTCAATACAGTAAGCGGCCTCTACAGTCCATGTACTCCAATGACCTTCTGCTGCAAAACAGCCACGATGGTAGCTAGCTGTACGCGGCTAGTATGTCCTGGCAACGATGGTACCTAGCTGTGCGCGGCTCTTGGCAACGATGGTACCTAGCTGTACGCGGTTAGCATGTCCTGGCAACGATGGTACCTAGCCACCTGCGGCCCTCATGTCCCAGCGACTACTTATCAGCTACATATAGGCTTCGTGCCTCTACTGTAATCAGCTTCTGGTTGAACCGGTGAAGCATCGGTGCATTGGCCATACTATGTTCCAGAGATGATGTCAAGCGCCCAGGAAAAGATTCTTCAGCACCGGTTGAACCGGTGAAGCATCGGTGCATACCATCGGTGTAATGACGTCAGCAGAAGAGAAGAAGGCCAACGGAGTGCTGTGAGTGACCGGTTTAATCGACGGTCAAGTATCGGTTCAACTGATGATCACTGTGTCAGCTGTCAGAAGTTCAACGACTACTTCGGGTCTTAGAGTGACTGGATGAACCGACGCTACCCCTACCAGAGGCACCGGATGAACCTATGGTTTAAAAAGGGGGCATCGGTGCATTGGGCATACTGTGTTCCAGAGACGATACAAGTCGCGCAAAAGCCAAATCTTCAGCACTGGTTGAACCGGTGAAGCATCGGTGCATACCATCGGTGTAATGACGTCAGTAGAAGAGTTAAGTGCTATGAGTGACCTATTTAACCGACGGCTAAGTATCGGTTCAACCGGTGGTCACTGTTTCAGCTGTCAGGAGTTCAACGGCTACTTCGGGTTATGAGTGACCGGATGAACCGACGCTACCCCAGCCAGAGGCATCGGTTCATCCGATGATACTCATATTTTCTGCTGACCGTTGGAGCAACGGCTACAAGACTTGGTGGCCTATATATACGTCTCACCCCGGCCATTTGAAGCTTGCTGGAGTTGCTAGACTTCCCACACATACTCAAGAACATCTCCAAGCCATACAAGAGCATCAAGATCATATCCTTAGCCCTTAGCACACTTTGAGAGTGTTGTGTAAATGATTAGCTCTTAGTGAGTGAGATTGCAAGGCTTCGAGCTTTTGTGCTGTGGTTCATTAGCGAACCAAAAGAAAAGCTTGGTGCGCCGGCACCTTGGAGCGTGAAGCTCGCCGGCAACATCATCGACCCTCCGACTTGTTGTGGAGCGGCGACGACATCTTTGTGCGGGGGACGTGGAGACCCCCTTCCTTCGTGGAGAAGCTCCTTAGTGGAACCCGGGGCCAAGGTGACTGTGATTGTGTTCACGAAAGAGACTTGGTGGCCGAGTAGTAATACTCTTAGTGAGTGCTACAACAACGTGGATGTAGGTGTGCCTTTGTGGCTAACCGAACCACGGGATAAACACCCGCGTCAAGAGTTTGCTATCTCCTATCCCGCTCATTAAGCTTCCGCATTTCATACTAACAATTTGTGTGCCTTTACTTTCATAGAATAGTTTCTTGATAGGAAAGTCTATAGGTTGCTAAAATCTTTTGGGATAGGGGTTTCACACTAGAACAAACTAGTTGCACATCTAGATAGCACATTTTAGTTTAAGTTTTGTGCAAACTAGTTGGAGCCATAGGTCAATGTTTTTATTAGTGTCTAATTCACCCCCTCCCCTCTTATCCTTTCTAGTACTACTACTCGTCACACATCTCTTGCAGCCAAGACTCGCTTGACTAAGCTCAAGACTTGGTCCTAACAAAGGCATATGGCGGAATCATAACACAAGCAGGATAACAGATAATCGAAAATTCCTTTCGATTACTTAAATATTCTTTACATCCTACTTGTTCATACTACTGTTACTTTTACAGTTACATCTACTTCAGGTTGATGTGACTGGCGACCTTCTCAGCGACTGACTCTACTTCTCGCATGAGTTCTTTGAGCTTCTCATCGGAGCAATCGCCAGCCACGCCTCCTGCTATCACCGACACGTCTGCTGCCGGGTAAAAGGACTTCAGGAAGCTCAAGACTTGCTGAGGAATTGACTTCCTCAGCCGCTGCAGATACGCCTTCAGCCTTCCTGGAGTATCCTTCAGACGGTCCACCAACGGCCGCACTTCGACACCGGGCTTCCGAGGCTCGAAGAGATTGGCAACAGGCTCCGCCGCCTCTGTCAGCTCCTTCATCGACCTCCTCAGCAGCTCGAGATCGTCGTTGAGACTTCGGATGGTCTGCATGCAGTTCACCAGATCAGTCTCGCCGTCAAAGTGCAGCTGCAATTCTCGCTCGAGTTCCATGTTCAGCACGTAGATATCTGCCTCAAGCTGTTCGCGATGATCCTTTTCCCGGTAGAAGCCGGCCTTCCAGTTGGTGACTTCGTCGTTGAGCTGCGCCACGGAATTTTTCAATTCTGCAAGTACTCCAAGGAAAACAAGTCAGTATGCCAGACTGCGTAATCAATACTCGAGGAAATTTCAGAGCCAGACACTTACCAGTTTCCTTCTGGCGTAATTTCTTGTTCTTCTCAACGAGCTCGTTCTTCTGGGCTGTCAACGACTTGTTCTGGTCCACGAGCCCGTCTTTCGCAGCGGTCAACACCTGGACTTCGTTGCGGTACTCCACAGCGTTCCTGTCCAGCCGTATTTGGAGATTTGAAGCTTGCTGCTTGGCTTTCTTTAGTTCCTCTTCAAGTTTCTCTGCTCGGAGGATAGCATCACCAACGTCACGCAGCATTTCAGACTTCTGCCTGGATTTCTCTATTACATCCTGCGGACATATAAATGGATCAGCACGACTACATCATACAAGGCTATTATATGCAACTACTGGTGATTTCAGACTCACTTACCTCAACAGCTCGCCAGGCCATGGAATGATTTCATCCGTGCCGCAACAGTACCTGGGGCGACCAAGTCGTCCTCCAGCAGTGCTCCAATTTGCTCTGCTGCTTGGCTACTGCCCACCTGCGCTGAGAACTCTTGATGTAGATCTGCAGTTTCCACCTGTTGGCGGACCGCTACCTGCCTCTCTGAGCTCTGTTCGAGTTGTCTTTCCGGGCTCAGCACCAGAGCTACTCGGACGTTCTCCAAGCGCCCGGGGGCTGGCCTCAGAATATCTTCTCCAGCCGGCAGGTTGGCGTCCGGATCCGGCACGGCCCCTGCTGCGATCTCTGCTTCAATTTCCGCCAGAAGGTTGTCAGTAGGCTCGGGGGCTGCGGGATATGCATACACGAGCGACTCGACTACTTTGCGCCACAAGAGACACAAACCTTCTGCAGCGCCGGAGTTCGATACCGACGCATCTTCCGCGGCCTTGTCTTGGGCTGGCGGCGTGGGTTCTCCAGTGTTGGCTGGGTGGTCTTCACCACCGGTAGCACTACTGCTTGTCCCCGCTTGCTCCCACGACTGGTCCGTCGATTTCCTGTGCATGACAAAGTATTTGAGTACTCCCTACAATTCGCACCAAATAAGTACTTGTGGCAACGGGTACTTACAATGTCGATCTCACCAGTGGAACAGTGAGGTCAATGAAACCCTTCTCCGAGGTGTGGCACATCCTCCTCTTCATCTGATGACGGCTCCGGTGCCTGATGACTAGGCATGGTCTTCGCCGTCTTGACCACCGGTGACGAAGGCCGCTGCTGTTCCTGCGGCATTCCCGTTATCTCTGTCGCTGCTGGCTGGTCTTCATGTGACCTTAATCCAGCAGGCTTGGCGACATCATCCTCCACCTCGATGATCTCCACAGTGCTTGTCGACGGCTCCTGGGCGGCTCCTGACGGTTGCCCAGCACCTGCGGCAGTCTGTATACAAGGCAAAAACAAGTCAAGTAAATCCAGATATGCCACAAGATTGATTGCGCATCAAGACTTTACCTGCAATGGTGTGCCATCGGGGTTTACGGTCACTCTAACCGCGTGTTTCCTCACCGTGTTCCTCTTCTTCCGAGGCGGTTGAGGGACGTCATCCTCCAAGTTTTCCGCTGGCCTCTTTGATGATCCAGCAGAGCTGCCGGCTTTATCTTGCCGCTTCTTCATAACATATTGACTCAAGACAGTGTCGTCTTCACTGCTTGAGTCTACCTCTGCTTCCTCCACCACGGTCTCTTCGTCATCCTGTGAGAAGTCGCGCCTGGGGCACGGTCTCCGCGGATCCACGCGGACTTGGTCTAACCCTGGCGGAGGTGGCATCAAGAAGTATAGCAGTACGTCATCCTGCACACATGGCAACTCGTCAGTACCTTCCAGGATTACTCAGTGCTCGGGGGCTATAGCCATGGGTACTTACTGGATTTGGCGGCCTCTCCGCGCTGTACTCCAGTACGGCGGTTGGCACCGCCTGCTTTATGTTCTTGAAGATTTTGGAGAGTTGGACTAGGATCGCATCATCACTGATGGGATCTTTCGACAACCTAGATTCATCATCCTCTCCGGTATACTTGTATCCAAGGTGGGACCTCTGCATTAGCGGCTGCACGTGGCGCTTCATGAAGCCATAAGCCACCCGCTGCGCTGTCAGTCCTTGTGCTTTCAATGCAGCTGTCCGCCGCAGCAGCTCGGGTACTTGCATGCACTCTTCCGTGCTGGGTTCCTGGTTCCAGATGGCATCCCAAATCGGCCGGTGTCCTGTGGGTGCAGTCAGTTGAGGCGGGTGGTTTCCAATGTAGAACCACTTGTGCTTCCAGTCTTGATTGGAGTCGATCAACTCATAGTCAAAGTAGATCTCTTTGGCATTCTGGCGCACCTGCACTCCTGCTCCATCAACTACTTCGGTGTGATCTATCCTCGGCTGGGGCTTCAAGCGGAATATCTTCCGGAACAACGCCCAGTGCGGTCTGATCCCCAGGAATGCTTCGCAGAAGTGAATGTACATGGCGATGTGGAAGATAGAGTTCGGATTCAGATGGACATACTCAATCTTGAAGAAGTCCAAGAAGCCGCGGAAGAAATCCGATGACGGCAACTCCAGTCCGCGCTCCACGAACGAGGCAAACATCGGGACCTTGTCCGGATTCTTCTCCATGGGCCAGGCGTGGCCCTCCGCGGAGTTCCACAACACAGTGTCTTTCTCTTGAAGTAGCCCTGCAGTCACCAAAGCCTGGATCCCCGCCTCCTTCAACCTCGACGGCTTCCATGCATTAGCCGGGGGCGGCGGGGCCTTCTGATTTGTCTTGCCGTACTTGTGCGGCGGCAGTTTGGGGGATTTCCTTTTCCCCCCGACCAGACCTCTTCTTCTCCATCTGCGACTTCGACAGTGCGCTCTTCATCCTCGTGGTCACGAGTACTTTCCTTCGCATTCGCTCGGGGGCTACGGGTGGTGGTGGGCAGCGGTGGCAAGTATAGCAGATTGGATCTACTTCAGCGTCTGACTTAGCGGCAGATGCGAATGGGAAAACCCTAAGGGGTTACCCCTTTATTTATAACCGCACATGCTCTACAGTGCGGTGGACGCTTCATATTCCAAGACTCGATGCTCTCAATCCCGGGGGCTCATGTACAGATCTGAGGATTGGAAGATTATTTGGCTATGGATTATTCCCTTCGGCCACATTCTACAGTCAAGATTGATCCTTTAATTCGAGAAAACTACTCGACTCAAGGCTCAGGGGCTCCGTGCCACGTGTCCTTCGGTTTTTCTCCGGATTTTTCGGGATAAGATTGGCGGAATTTCAAGATTAACCTTCAGCTTGAATCTCTGATTCCAACTAAGGCTGGAGGGCTACATTCCATATGGAATGCGATATTCGCAAATCGCATTTCCATATGGATCTTCGAGGCGAAGACATCAAGACATCACGAGTACTATTGAAGACCTTCGAGAGAAGAACTCGGGGACGCTTGGGAACTACTCGAGAAGACTTCAAGACTACTCGGGATCCGCTGGAGTACCTTCCAGCTTCGTGGTGACTCAAGTATTATTGAAGACTTTCGCTTGTAGCGCTCGGGGACGCTTGGGAACTACTCGCGGAGCCTTCAATGACTACTCGAGAACATCCCACTCGACTACAAAGTACTCTGGGGCTTGTTGTATGGACATCCCTGGGCCCACTACCAAGGTGGACCATGCCCGTATACAAGACTGCCTACCGGGACTACTCCAACATGTGGGCCATGGTGCAAGACGGCGTGGACCACAAGGCAACTCAGGACTAGTACTAGAATAGGAAAGTTTCTCATATAACCGCCATGGCTTCTCCTAGTCATACTCGACTAGTACTCCTGTACCTACACCGAGTTGTAACCCTGCCTCCCGTGCATATAAGGCGAGGTAGGGACCCCTCCAAAACGAGAGGCATATGCGTACACATCCGCATACACTATCAATCAAGAGCTACGCGACATACAGGATGTAGGATATTACGCATATTGCGGCCCGAACCTATTTAAATTGTGTCTTGTGACGGACCCCTCCAAAACGAGAGGCATATGCATACACATCCGCATACGCTATCAATCAAGAGCTACACGACATACAAGACGTAGGGTATTACGCACATTGCGGCCCGAACCTGTTTAAATTGTGTCTCGTGTCTCACCATCGAGTTCCTGATCTCGACAAGCCCCACCACAATCATCTACCTCGGGTAGTCCCCTTGGTAGGTTGCCGGGTACAAACACCGACAGTCATACAAATAGTTTGTTGCAATGCAGGTTTTCTAAAATGTACTATATTTTAAATATGCTTCTATTTTTTCATCCATACCTGTATAAAAAAAGTATATATTAAAATTTTTCCACCTACCGTGTGAACAGATTCCATTTGTCTTGGGAAATTTTAGTTTCTCATCATTACCCATTTCTTAGAAAATGCAAGTCGATTCTTGTATATGTTTAGCTTGAGTGTGAGATGTCATATCATTTTTTAGAGGAGTTCTTGAACACGCAGGAATTTGTAGTATATATTACCGAAGGATTTATTATATGTTCGATTTACAACATTTTCATCATTAGTTGCACGTGACAATCTCAAGTAGGTCAAATGCAATTTTTTAGACCCATGATGTGATCTGTAACTTTCTTAACAAATCATGCACATACTTTTTTATTGAAGTTTTGATTACAGTGAAATTTTAATACAGTAATAATGGAATTGGGAAAATTAAGTGATACCCTTATGGCAATGATCATAGCAGTAATGTAACCAAAACTGTATATTTCGAAAGAATTTGCATATTTTCATACTAGTACATGTAAGTCTAGCTTTTTTTCCAACTTCATGACTCGTGTCAAGTTCTGAACTGGAATCCAATTTGCAGGACCAACTGGGGCTAAGAGTAGATAAGGCCTATAGTAGCTAAGTCCCTTTTTTCTCTATCATTGGAATAACCCTCCTCCTTTGCAATTCCCTGGCATGCAGTAAGGCTAACCAACGAATCTATAATTAGCAATCAGCTAGTCCCTTTGTGCTAAGGAAGACTTGCATGATCATTATACTAAATTCAAATATGTAAGCATGAAATTTTTTGAAGCCTTGGTTTTTCAGTGAGCTCCTTTATTTGTTTCATGATTAGTTCAACACAGCCTCCTCCCTAAAGTATCGATATTCTCCCTTTTTGCACGGCGCATTGATGTTTTGCAATTTAAGTGTTTTTGTCATATTGTGCTTGCTTTTTGATTTGCTGTCTATTCTGTTTATAGAAATGAAAAGGCGGTACAAATGAAGTTTGAAGAGATTGTCAGGTAAGATCTTCATTTAAAATCACACTTTAATTTAACTTTTTTAATGCCTTACTTGTATGTTATAACTTCAAATATTTCACTACAGTCTAGTATTTGTAGTAGTTGATTTTGACCTATGGATTTCATTTTGGTTCTTTGTTAAAATTGTCACCTAGAGAAGCTCCTGATTTTCGAAAGTTGTAAACATAGACGAACCAAAAAAATACCATGCCATCTATGTTGGAGTCAGAAATGTAGTCTCCATACAGTTGGAAGTCACTAAGTGGCATCGACTGTTTAGGAAAACCACCACACCCATCCTGTTACATATTACAGACATGCTCCTCTTTATGTATCAAACATGCTCCTCTTTTTTTATATGAACTATCATTCTTTTTACAGGACACTAACTTTTTTTTTTAGGATAGCTGGAAAACCATTGCCAGAAGGCTACGGATTGCACCTGGTATGTTTCAGTTTCAAAACTATAGTCACACACTATCCCCTCCCCCATGCCACTTTCCATATTGATCTGAAGATTTTTGTGATAAGAGTATAATACTTCATGCTTAAGCTAGGGATCATCTATTTTTTCAGTTTTAGTATTTCTACTATGTAATGATAAAATAACCTGAAGAATGGTCGAGGGATCAAATTTGCATGTTTTGTCGTAGCAGTGAAATTTTTTCCCATCCCAGTAGTTTCTAATTTGACATGCTGCATTATTTTTATGGTGATATCTACTTTTGCATGGTCGTTAAGCTCCTCAATGTTGAGTAGAATCATCGCAAAGAAGAATCATCTGAGGCATCAATTCTTCACGTTGATTAGATGCAAAAGGAAGGAAGTGTACTGACCAGGGGGAGCATCAGCAACTCAACGACAGCCTGACATCCTATCCAGGTCGCCTCAAGCATCTTCCTTCGTTTCATTTTTTCTTGGTAATGACTTCGTTAAGGCCTGCCGTAAATTAGAACGGTGGTACGGCCGCACCTGTCGGTGATGTGCGCATGCAAGTGACAGGCAAGGAGAGAAAGAAAAAGCGCATGCATGCACATAATTTCAAAATAGAAATGATCATAGTTTCAACAGAGCATCAAAATCAAAATCCGATTGCACAGGTATATCTCTTTCGAGGAGACCTTCAAAATAAGACCCCACTTGAATATATTCCGACGATAATTTTCAAAATACATAAATTGCTTTATGTGCAATGAAAAAATACCAAAATCAATTAGTCAAAATGCTCAATCGATCTGCTAAAGTTGTCTATTATTGATCATGCGATCTACATTCACCTACCTAACAAAATTGTTTACCCTTATCCACTATTGACACTAAGCATTCTATCTTCACAATATGAACACCAATATCCACTTAACTGAACTCGGGCATGCAAAAGCAACATTATGTAAACCCATGAGCAATTTTTGCAAACATCATAAGCAAATTAGGATACGCGAAAAAGTATTTTCTCTCAAAAAAATTATATTATTAAAATATAGTGCTGTGAGATCTTATTTTGAAGCTTTTATTGAAACAAACACAACTGTGCAATCGGATTTTGATTTTGATGCTCGGTGTTGAAACTATAGTATTTTTTATTTTCGAAATTATGTGCATGCAAGGGCTGTTGGTTCTGTCATTGTCCCTCACATGCATGCAACACTCACTTTCCGAACAGCCGTATGGCTAGTCTGATTTACGGCCGGCCGTAAATTAGCCATTTTATTTTTTCTTTTACACCTTCATCCATCTGATCTCTCTCTCTGTGTGTGTACACATATTCTATGCCTGGTCGATCTCTCTTTCCTTTACTATTTTCTCAGTTGCACCAAGTCTCTATGCTGTTGTTTATAAACAGAGGGGAGGTTCACCAGCGTTTAGCAGTGGGGAATGACCGAACGAGCGACGGAGTCAATTTTTTGGCGGGCGCCCAAATCAGTTTTCACGCTATAATTATTTTAGTGCCTGTTTTCCCTCTAAAGCCCATCTAGTTATTTTTTTCACCAACAAGCCTTTTTTAGGCCCAAGAAAACAACGGCCGATAAACTCAGTCAGCGTGTCTTTAACTCGGCTTCTTTCCCTAAACGGGTTCACATTCTGTTGTTTGGAAAGTGATTGAGACCAAAGGAAATCTCAATCACTTTTTTAAGAAATGATTTTCAAACGGATCTGCCGCTGCAAGTTTTTGAAAAAGTGATTGATGAGAAACAAAAAACCAACCGATTCTTTTTTTAGTACTGAAACTTTAGTGGTCAGATTACCACCACTGGATTTATAATCTAGGCCAGAAAAAGTGATTGAGGGATGTCTAAAAATCAGTCGTTGTTTGATGATGAGACAGATCCTAACTGGTTTTGCAAATCGGACTGGCCTACATTGGAAACCGGCCTAGCCAGTTTTGCTTAGTAAATCCGCATCATGTCAATTTTGGACGTCAATGGAAGTACATCTAACTTTTAGCTGACATGTGATTGTTTGGAGTCCCTTTATTTTCTTTCTTTGTTGATTGTGACATGAGATAGGTACCGGATGCATTAATTAACGCAAAAGCCTGTGATTTATGTAAAATCAAAAGATTTGTCTCGTAATCTTTGACAGCTTTTTTTAATTGCAAAGTTGAAGAAATACTTACTTATCTGTTATTTTACTATTCCTTAGTCAATGGGCACTGGTAGAAAAATGGACCTATAGTCCCGGTTGGTAAGGGCCTAATATACTCAAAATTCCAACCAGTATTGATTTTTCGATACTAAAAGCCTAGGCGGCCTTTAGTCAGGTTATGCGTCAAAAAAGTATTTAGAAATTCACAAGTCACACGATTTTTCACGCAAAATATGCACATGCCAAAGTGCAAAAAAGTATTTAGAAATTCACAAGTCACACGATTTTTCACGCAAAATATGCACATGCCAAAGTGCAAAAAAGTATTTAGAAATTCACAAGTCACACGATTTTTCACGCAAAATATGCACATGCCAAAGTGCGGGGATTCGAACTCACGACCTCTTGCCTCGCGCGATAGAGGAAAGGATGCAATCCTTTTATAGTAGCTCATGAGGGAGGTTTTAGTCTTAGTTGGTAATGGTTGGTGTTACCAAGACTAAAGCTTCCATCGCTGGTAGTATTTCGTGCATGTTGTTTCCAACCGGGATTAAAGGGCTTTAGTCCCGGGTCCAAAATCAACCGGGACTAAAGACCTCGGATATGGAAGGTCGTTTCTCTAACAGTGGGGGCATGTTGCCTTTTTTGCCCACATGATGCTTTCGATCCAAAACAAATTCTGTCCATAATGCGCCATGGGTTTCAATCAAGGCCATTACTTTAAGACCCAATTTGGCCAAATCCAATCATTGTAGATTATATCTTTTCCTCTAGAAAATAGAACATCTTAGTCCGGTTAAACTAAAATATACAAAATGCATGCACAAGTCATGAATATTTAGAAAAAAATTATAGTAGAGTACAGTGATATTAATAACCTTAATATAAACCATGATTATATATATTTATTTTAGAGTAATGTGGCCATATTCAATAATGTAGGGTATAAAGTAAAAAAAGTTCTTTTGTTTGAGAAACAATGGGGCCATGTCCCTAATGAATGGAAAAGGCATTAGAAACTACAGAGAAGGGGTTTGTCAACTTAACTCAAATGGACCTGGTTCGGATTTTATATATGCTGCTTGCATTGGACGAACTAAACTCGAATAATGGCGGGGAGGAGTGGTGCTCAGGATTTGCTTTCAGTTTGCTTCTCTTGGTTCAAATAATAAATGATCACGTTGTCATGTTGGAAAACAGAGCATTCTAGTTCCGTGACGAAGAAAAAAAACTTACACAAGTAAATATATTCCATATACTTTATTTTTCAATCAAGCAGTGAAAAGTAAAAAAAAAAAGCACGCTCCACCAGAACCTTTCAAACCACGGCTCGCTGGCAACCACACGCCAGTTATTTCACATACTGTATTACATTAGTCAAGGATCATTAGTAGTTGGTATTCTCCCAGAACTGATTCTGCAGCCAATCTATGAGTTTCTTCTCGACCTGGAACGCCTTGGCCAAAACATCGTCCGAGATGGGCGGCTTCGATCCAAAGACCGCACTGGCAATGGTAATAACCCCTGGGTTCTGGCTGCTGAGCGAGGACAGCGCTGCCGCAGGCTTCTCATGGTCCAGGTTCATCTGGAAGTGGATCATCGCCTTGGGGAACACGAACACGTCACCCTTCTTGACCACCTTGGAGAAGAGCCTGTTAGGGTTGGAGGTGACGAAGCCGAGGTAGAGCGTCCCCTCGAGCACGGTGAGGAGCTCGGTGGCGCGGGGGTGGAGGTGGGGCGTGTTGACGCCCAGTGGCGCGTAGTCGATGCGCGCGTACGAGATGCCGAGGGTGTTGAGGCCCGGGAACTGCGTGACGTTGATGTTGGTGACGAGGGAGCCGAACTTGTTCATGGTGTTCCGTGGCTGGTCGAGCATGGCCGCGTTGAAGAAGTCGTCCGGGGTGACGGCCATCGGGTCCTTGCATGGAAACCCATTCACACGCACTAGTGCACAGAAGCAAAATAAAGTAACATGTTACACATCGATGGGTAGGGTATAAGTACATGATTTACAACATGTATATCATTGGTGCAAGTGCAACCGTTTTGCAAAAGCACATAAAACATGAATGTTTGTATGCATGCATACCAGGCGATTTCATGTCAGCCACACAGAAGTCTTGGAGAGGGCTAGGATCAAAGGCGATGACCTGTTGCCACGAGGCCAGTGCGAAGAAGGCCGTGATGAGGAGAAGCTTGGTGGAAGAAGAGAAAGCCATTGTGTGTATATCGTTTGGGTGATGGAGATGTCTTGGGCAGCGGAGGGGATGGGTGGGGCTTTATATAGCGGAAGATCGATGGATCGAGGTGGCAGACTGTTGCAATATTGTTATAGCTACAGATGTGGTACGTGCCTGGAAGTTGCAATATACTGTGATTGAAACAGTCATCAGTTGCTCGAACTTGAATATTTCCACTGCTTTCCATCAATGTGTTATCGCCATAAATTAACAGAGGCTTAAAGCAGAAGATTAAGAAGGCTTGTAAATCGGCTCCTGCGTGAGCATTTGGGCCCTATGGGCCATATATCTTTAGGTTCAGTTTAGATTGAGTTAGAGATAGAGTCCGATATGGACATATTAGTTTAGATTGTTTCCCAAGTCTCCGGACTATAAATTTGCACCCTATGTTATTCATGAAAAGGAAGAACATCCTCACGTTTGCAAATAACAACTCTCGGCGCATCGCCACCCCTAATTCTAGGGTTTCATCCAAGTAAGCGCCATGCTACCCTGATCGCTTCTTGCGATTAGGGCAGCATTGTTCTTACCATTACCTTGGCATTACTCGTACTGAAGCGTTTTTTATGGCGAGTAGTGCTAGTTATCTTGATGTTCGTAGCATGATTTTTAGTAGATCTATCATGTTCTTATTGTTTACCATCTACGAATATCATGTTTTCTCTATGTGTTCATGCTTGATCTTAAGCTAGTTCTCATCGTAGAGGATTAGTTGCATAGAGTTAACACCTTGCTTCTTTTCTGTCTAGTAGATCCAATCTGTTACGGTTTGTTCTTATTCTCATCGTAGAGGTTTGTTCTTATTCTATAAGGATTCATCCCTCCCCCTCAAGGACCATTCAAAACTTCAGGCTCGGATGCGCCATGCTTGTCAAAGATATACCAAGCAAATATACCGAATAGGAGGGAAGCGGAGTACAAGGAAAAACATGAAGTACTATGATAGTACGATGAGTATGAATATGAGTAAGACATGGAAATCCTAATAGCATCAATGATGAAAAGACATCAAGGACCAAGTCATTGAGCAGCCACAAAGATGAATAAGAAACCAAGGAACCAAACATCCCCGGACTAATTTCGGTGGACATGATTGTACAAGGTGTCCGGGTATGAACCATACTCTACCCAGATGGAAAGGTTGTACGCTAGACCCAAGCAGACAAAGTCGGGATGAGAACGGCTGATATACGTGTGGTATTGGTCATGGGAATTGGTTGAAAGGCAAGAAGGTTTGTAACCCTGGTTCCTAGAGTGAAATTTACCTAAAAGTGAATAAAAATGGTTGGTTTCAGTGGAAAATGGTTGTACATGGCAGCCACACATGGTTCCATGTTCATCCGGGTTCAAACGGACCATGTTGCGGTGAAAACAGACGAAAAACGTGTGCTATAGGCCATGGGAGGCGAAAACCTAGGCCGAACGACCATTCGGTATGTAACCGTGGCCAAAAAATGGAAATGGCCCACAAAGGGATGGAAACGGTCCATTTTGGTCCGAAATGTTGTACATGGCACCCGCACATGGAACTATGTCCATCCGGGTGGAAACGAACCATGCTAGGGTGGAAATAGACGAAAAACATGGGCTATAGGTCATGGGAGGCGAAAACATAGGCCGAACGACCATTCGGTATGTAACCCTGGACAAAAAATGGAAACGGCCCGCAATGGAATGGAAACGGTTCATTTCGGTCGGAAATGTTGTACATGGCACCCACACAAGGAACTATGTCCATTCGGGTGCAAACGAACCATGGTAGGATGAAAATAGTTGAGAAACGTGTGTTATAGGTCACGCGAGGCAAAACATAGGCCAAACGACCATTCGGCATGTCAACATGCCAAACAAGTGGAAACGTCCCAAAACGGCCCAAAAACATGAAATCAGGCTCAATGCGGAGAAAACGAGTCAAGAACGGGCGAATTCGGCCTCCGGAGGTTATGGGAGGGCTGGGTTTCCGATACCTCACGTGACCAGACTCAAAAACTGGCCAGTTTTTGAGCCCAGACATGTTATCTCGCCCTATCACAGGCGTTTCAGGCAACCCCCAAAACTGTACACCCGGAAGGCTGAAAAATTCCCAGAACTTCTGGGGTCGGAGAATGTCCCCCCGGGTATAGTAGGGGGGAGCCGATGCGGTGAACGGGTACTTGGGAAACAATGTCCGACCATGTGTTTCGGGTTGTTTCGGGTGCTCCAAGCTGTACCCTCCTAACCTCGCTGTGGTTGGCGACGGCCGGCCACACCGTGGTTTTCGGCCAGGCTAAACTTCGGTTGGCCGGTGTGGGCTTTGAACTCATTTCTCAAGTTCGGGCAAGGGGGGCTTGTAGACTGGTCTCGGCGATGGCCTGCTCTCATTTCCTGCGTTTGGCCTTGGGGATTCCGATGCTTCGGTCATATGTCTTTGAACTCATTTCCCAAGACTCGGAGCACTGCACCAACAGACAAGGTCGTTTAGGGGCTTGCCAAGGTAAGCCGGGATGGATTTCAGTTGCTCAGGGATTCCAACCGTTTGATCATGTTGGATTTGAACTCATTTCTCAAGTTTGTGCAAGGGGGACTCGTAGACTGGCCTCGGCGATGGCTTGCTCTCGTTTCCTGCGTTCGGGTTTGGGGATTCCGACTTTTCGGTCAACATGTCTTTGAACTCATTCCCTGATCCTCTGAAATTTGCACCGGTTCGCTAAGGCTTGTCACTACTCGACCGAGTTTGGTTGAAGGTGGGATGAATATTGTTCGTTATCGTGCTCAGTGGTCCGTTGGCTGCCTTCCTCATAAGTAGACTCGCCGTGCACTGCGTGGAGGGATGCTTAGGGTGGCTTAGCTGCCGTGTATCGGCTGGCGCATGAGTTGTCTTGGACCTGTGACTGTCGGGAGGCCCCCCGCCCTTGTGTGGCCGACTCTCGACGCCTGTGTCCCCTCAGTCCCGTGGGAACAATGCCGACCATTAATGAGTGCTTGCATGCTGCTACCTATTTCTTGGGAAGTTGCATTCGCTACAAGTTGCCTTCGTCGCGTCCACCCCCTGGGTGTGATGCGTCGGTTTTGTAGCCAATCGGCGTTGCCTCGTGGGTAATGATCTCGTCGGCCAATTCCACCAAGGCTACCTTGCTTGTGCTATCGTCCCGGATGACGCAAACGATATAGGATGAGGCTGCTTCGGCTTCTCGTTCCTCTCAAAGTTGGAGCCTTCAAATACACGACAGCAAGTGGTTAGCTTGCACACAAACTAGGACTGCAATGGCAAGCCTGGCAAAACAATGTAGTTAAGATTATTCTAAAAAATGTGGTACGTGCCTGGAAGTTGCAATATACTGTGATTGAAACAGTCATCAGTTGTTGCTCGAACTTGAATATTTCCAATGCCAGTACCGACTAATCCGGCATGGGCTGCTTGACATGACGTTCTTGGACGACTGAGTAGTACCCGTACACAGTATCCATCATGTGACGTGCCACCTAATTAGTGAACATCGGTGGATTGCCACGTACGTTGGCTACCAGTTACAGAAAAGTCACTCATGTGACGTGACGTGACTGGTTAGTTTGCACGCAAACTAATCCCCTGTTTGGTTGCTAACTTTCAAATTCTAATTTTTTTTCCGGCATCTGCATGGAGACTTAAATCTAGACGAAATAAAAAACACATTACGACTGCTATTTGTAAATGGCGAGACGAATCTAATGAACCTAATGCTACGGTAAACGACTTTTAATGACGGATTAATTAGGCTCATTTGATTCGTCTCGCTATTTACAGACGAGTTCTGTAATTATTTTTATAAATAGTATATATTTAGTACTTCAAATGTAGAAAGATGCCTTTTCAAAAACTTTACAGAGCGCAACCAAACACGGCCTAGGACTGCAATGGCAAGCCTAGCAAAACAGTATGTTTATCACAAACGGCTTAATAATGTAGTTAAGATTATTCTAAAAGAAAATATAAGAGAATATATATTTTTTCTCTCTCCCTAATTAGGCTATTAGAGGTGATTTAAGGGAACTTTTGGAGTTGATCATGATATGGATATTAGAATATGTGATAATTTTTTACTAATAGCTGGCATCCTCAGATCGATCTGTGACGTTTCAAAGATTGTCTTTGGGCACCATACTTCCGGGGAGTGGTTATCTCGCACGCAATCCATGACCGCAATAAATGCACACACCTAGGATTCTAGCTAGGAAACGGTAGTATGTCACAAACGAAGTTGTTGAGATTTCAGGGAGTAGCTTTAGATTTCAGGGAGTACGTGTTGAGATTCATTTAAATAATGTGGCGAAACTCGATCGACTCCCCATCTCGGATAGTCACGTAGTAGGTGGAATCAGGGCACTCAAAATGTTAGATACTATAATTATTAGTTTTTTCACAATGCAATTTTCTATCAGGGTGCTCCTAATGCAGACTTCATCATAGAGTTTAAGTCTATTAATTATCCTCTCATTTATAACTTTTTACTGATATGGCGCTGTAATTATTGAGGAAAGAGAGGGAAAATATAACAAACCAAGTCTAACTAAGAAACCAAGTCTTCACGCACACCAAGACTGTTTGTGAAAGAGACAAGCGGGTCATGGGATATTATGATAGAAGATTGCATTATGAACGATAGTTTTTTGACACGATATCCTAAAGTATAGACACTATGATAGTTTCTAGCATTGGGAGTGCCCTCATAGTATTCCATGACTCATTTGTCTATCTTACAACGGTCTTGATTTGTGTGAAGATTTGGTTAAGATAGCAAGGCCGCACGGGGCAACATTTGTCTATCGTACAACACAAACTATGATAGTTTCTAGCATTGGGAACACTGAAGATTTGTTGCAGTTAAAAAGCTCGTAGTTGGACCTTGGGCCGGGTCGGCCGATCCGCCTTTCGGCGAGCACCGACCTACTCGACCCTTCTGCCAGCGATGCGACCCTTAATCAAGAACAAAAGTTAGGGGCTCGAAGACGATCAGATACCGTCCTATTCTCAACCATAAACGATGCCGACTAGGGATCGGCAGATGTTGCTTATAGGACTCTGCCGGCACCTTCTGAGAAATCAAAGTCTTTGGGTTCCGGGGAGAGTATGGTCGCAAGGTTAAAATGTACAAGATCCAATGGAATCATCATACTGAGGAAGAAGCTACTTGGAAAACTGAAAATTTTCTCCAAATAAACTTTCCTGACTTTCTTAGGATCAATTCAGGTATCCAATCTGTTCCATTCCTTTTCTTCCTGTAATCTCGGGGCGAGATTCCTTTTAGGGGGGAAGGCTGTGACACCCTAGGTGTCTGCACATTAGTGTTAAATACCTTTTATACATCATGAGCTTGTTTTGCTTGAAAAATGACCTTTTTGTAATTATAAAAGGTTATATGTGTAATATTGATTTTATGCAAGGTTCTTTTTATAGTTTAATTTGAATTGAATGTGTGATTATAGCTTTTGTGGAGGGTGTTTTTGCAAAATGTGGTGTAATCATTACATGGCAGGAAACTTTTCAAATCAGCCTAAGTTTGAAGTGAAATTGCATTGAATTTGACAAAATTCCTGGAATTCAAAATCCCTTTTATGTTTTCAAAATTAGCTCTTGAATCTTTGGTCAAATCAATTTTTGCACAACATCAAAGTTGTAGATCTTGAAAAGCTGAACAACTTTCATGTTGGGCACTTTTTCATTTGAGCCCTATTTTAAAAGTTATCGCTGGTTTACAGACTGGTCCCTGGAATTTTTGGAAATTGCTTTTAGGTCCTTATCCCCTTCCTCCAGCTCCTTCCTCTGTTTTTCCCCCGCCGCCGCTGCGCAGTGCCGTCGCCGGCGCAGTGGAGAGCCTGCCCGGCCACGTTCTGCGTCGCGCTGGCGCCCACGCGTCGAGCTGCTCCTCCTCCACCGCCCGTTGCCTCGCGCTGGAGCCTCCCGCCGTGCCACGCGCTCCGCCGAGCCCAGAGCAGCCCGCGCGGCCGCCACCTCGCCGCCGCGGTGGCGAGCCCACTGCAGAGGCCGCCGCTCTCTCCTCTCACGCGCATGAGCACTACAAAAGCCCCTGCATGCTAATCCTCTCATTCTTTTGCCGTTTCCCTGTCCCCAGAACCCAGAACGCCGCCGCCATCCCCGAACGCCGGCGAGCTCGAACCACCGTCGACCCGCCATTCCACAGCTGCTCCGCCCGCACTAACCCCTCTGCCAGCTCCGCCTCATCCTCGCGCAGCTAGCGAGCTACCTCTCGTCGACCAATTCCTACTAGAACCCCTCGCCATCGAGCTCCGCCGCCTTTAGAGCTCCGCCGCCACCTGCTCACCGTGGAGCTCATAGCTCCGGTCCTCCTCCGCTCAACCCAACCCCACCAGCAGCTTCGCCTTGGCCCCGCGAAGCTCACCCACCCCTCCTCCTCGCCCAATCCTCACTAGAGTGCCGCCTCCGCCGTCCTCCTCCGCCACCGACCCCCCCTGCTCTCGTCGCGCCGCCGCTACAGCTCACCCCGACCCCGATTTCGAGCACTAGAAGGTGCGGCTTGAACCCCTTTAGCTCCCACGCCTCTTTCCCTTCGCCGTCGGTGAGCCCCTCGCCAGGAAATGGCCGGTCAAACCCCGCGCTTCCCTCTGACCCGACCCAGGGACTTCGGTTTTGAATTCGAGAAAACCCAGGGGGTTCTTTGAATAGCCATAGACTCAGTTGAATAGTGCTCTAAGGACTTCTTTGTAATTTCTAGCAGTGAACTTTGAAATTCAGTAGAAATTCGTAAAATAGCAAATCTTGTTGTTCTGGAATCCTTGTGTAAATATCTATGCAGTAGAATCATAATATGTTAGGCTTTTGTTGAAAGTTTTTGCTGTACAAGTTAATTTGTGTAGCTAGGTACATAAAGACTAGATGTTTTATGTTTTTCTTAACTGATGATTGAAGCCTTGTACTATAGTGAAATTTTTATGGTAGCTTGTTCTTGTAACACCAGTTTTTCTATAAAAATTTCGTGCTCAGTTCCCTTGTGTAGATTTTTATTTGATTTAATCCTTGTTTAGTAGGCTTTATTTATGATATTAGTTTATGCTAATGATAAATCATGAAAGTATTTCTGAGTGATATTTTTGAATAGTTTAGCTTGTAAATAAAGTTTGAGCCTCAGTTAATGAAAATAACAGGAGCTAAAAATGAATATTTATAATCTGATGTCTGTTTTGTTTATTTTCTCAGAATTAATTATATGTAGATAATATCATGAAAAATTCTCAGTAGCTAGTTACCTTCTGTGTAGACCTCCTGTTAAATTTTGAGCTTCTTATTTGCTATATTTTGACCTGTATAATTCAAGCTTGTTCTATGTGTTGTCTGAATGAATGATTTGTTGTGAATAAATGGATACATTTTTTGGCATGATTTTTACAGGATAGCTTAATCTGTTCATGTTCTGTTTAGGGTAATTTTTTCTAAATTTATTTCTGTTTGTGCTTTGAGTTGTTTATTTATTAGCAAACCATGACTTACTTGTTATAGGAAATCACCCCACTTGTTTATGAAGTTAGGAAACTTCATTTGTGCTGTTGATCACGATGCCTTGTGTAGTTAGATTTGTTAATAAACTACTCTATAAATAATTGCTCATGTGTGTTTATAATACTGTTCTTGTATTACATATAGATACGACAGCTTTGTCGGACGGGACGTACGAGCTGATCCCGGATTCCGAAGGAGGTGATCTCGAAGCTCAAGCGAACACCGCCGTACTAACTGAAGCCCCGGACCAAAGTTCGGAAGAGCCTAGAGCTGGAATAGTTAGCGACTACCGAGAAGGTAAGCCCCGGACATAACCTATATTTCAAATTATTATCATTTACTGATGTTACTTGCTTATGCATTTGCAGTTCTTAGGATTTGAATTGAAACCCTAGATGCATGATCCTAGGAACCTATGTACTGAACACTAGACCTGAGTTCGAATAATTGCTAAGCTTATAGGACCGGTAAAAGTCGAGTGATTGCTTGTTTACCTTTCTATTATCAATATAAGAACGACAGACGGGGTTGTGTTCGATATCATGACCTTATGTGAGACCCCGTCTGTGTTGATGAACTTGCTAAGGTCGCGGTGTGTGGTAGCGGTGGTTAAGTTTTTGAAAGTACTAGCCACATGCCGTAAATATGGTACGCGGCAAGCCTAGTAGCCGATTGGACCGGGGAGTGGATATACCTCCCACTCTCTCTTAAGGATAGGTTTTATTTTTATGTTGCGCAACACTACGACTTTGAGGGACAAGGTTCGGCCTTGGAGCCCTGTAGTCGGGGAGAGTGGCACTATCCACAAGCCGGAAAGAAAGGTCAACGGTTGTTTGGGAACGACCCGACGGTGTTCCAAACGTGTGTGTTAGGTTTGCCTGGTCAGGTTAAGAAATTTGATTCGAATCGTCTGCTTCTCACAGTTTGGGACTGCTTGATCCCTTTGCCACACAGAGTAATAAGAGCAACAATATTATTTATCAATCTTGATGTTTGCTTAGTTTTCTACCATGATTGGATAGTAGTTGCTTACATAGAATGGTTAATCAACTAGAATCTTGAAAGCTAAAACTTGAAAGTAAGGACCTACTCTTTATTGCTTTTCAGCAAAAGGAAAACCAGAGCCTCACAGAACCTTGCATAGTCTAGCTAAAGTGGGCTACTTATACCTGTTGACGGTTAAGTCTTGCTGAGTATTAAAATACTCAGCCTTGCTGTTGAAATCCCTTTTTCAGGTATGAGTTTTGAGGAACAGATCGCTAGCTTGACCTACCCTTGCTCGTTGCCTCCTGGCTGGTCCGTAGAGTGGGATACGTCTGCGACCGGCAATGACTATGACGAGTGATACCATGCTTGGGCTAGCCTGGTATCCTTTTGCGACGTGTTGTAGCCGTCGTGTTTTATCTTCCGCTGTCTAAACTCTGAACTTATAGTTATGGCTTGTA
Organism: Panicum virgatum; assembly: GCF_016808335.1. Taxonomy (NCBI): domain Eukaryota; kingdom Viridiplantae; phylum Streptophyta; class Magnoliopsida; order Poales; family Poaceae; genus Panicum; species Panicum virgatum. The sequence continues at coordinate 12,595,267 of NC_053142.1, read as the reverse complement.
TAACTGTTTTACTTAAGTTGGTTTTGCAATAATGGTTTGAACTGGTTTGTAATCAATATTATGCCTGTGTTGTAAAATTGTGGTTGTAATATCTCTGGACTCGCCTTCGTGCGGGGTATGCTTGTTCGATCCGAGAACCGGTGGTTGTATCGGGACGTTACCCGACAGACCAAGAGTTGTTCCATTTGAAGTGCGTATGAGCTGGTGTTGCCTTTATGGTGATGGCCTGCGCACTTGAGCCGGGATAATTCAGGTGGTTCTGCCACAGCTGGTATCCGAGCAACAAGTGTACACCAGAGGTGTTGGAACCTTAAAAATCATTTTCCGTATAAAATTTGACCAACAAGGTATTTCGGAAAACTACGTTGGATTCGTTAAGGGTTGTGTATAGAACGTAAAGTTCTAGGGAATTTACGTGAATTACTAGGTGGTTATTTATGTATGGTTTATGTTATCTGACTTCCAGCACTTTACTTTTTGTCAAACCATACTCACAAGCAACTCTTAATTCTTGTAACGACGTACCTACGTTGAGGTAAGATGGTAAGGATCCTCAGTCAGCTGAGGGAGTTTGACCTTCCCGTCGGTGTTGCGAGCCGAACGCTACCGTCAAGCAGTGGCTTACTTGAGGTACTCCCAATATACCAACGATTAGTTGACTATATTGGAAGTAAAGTGTACTCAGTCAGCTAAAGGAGTCTGACCTTCCCGTCGGCGATGCGAACCGAACGCTGCGCTCAAGCAGTGACCTACTTGAGCTGCTGCCAATATACCGACTTCAGTCGAGTATATTGGGAGTAAAGGAACTTGTGAATACGCCTCCGAGTAGCGTATGTTAACATTGGCCATATGGCGGGAATTGTATGGCTGTCGCTTCTATAGTGAGCGGTAATGTTTGGGGACGCTTTCATGAGTGCTGGCATGAAAGGTTCATTGGATATAAATATATGTTCTGTCAATCTTCTGCAGGTACACTGACCGCGATTCGATAAGCTAAGAACGGTTAGAATGTATCGACTAGCTATATAGGGAGAGCCGTATTTATGTATGCCACCGTGCTAACCATGTAAGCCCAACGATAGTTGGCAATTGTTTATCTTGTGAGGACGGTCAGGACGTGCATGCATATTTGGTTGATGTTTGATTTGATTCCTAGTATTTGAAGTTGTTACCTAAGCTTTGTAAGGAAATTCTAGTATGAGTCCTCATAGATAAGTGTTAGTGTGCTTAAACCATAAGTGGGTTAAAATTTTGGTTTTAGAAGCATGCTTGTTAAAATGCTTAGATTTCCTTGGATGAAAAAGATGGTTTTGGGTCATGCCTTCATCCTAAGCCCATCTTGTTGTTATAAGGATCTTTTCATTCCTTAGAATCTCAAATGATGAACCAGTACCGATTGTGGTTTATTATTCTCTGAGTTTGGAACCATATCATCTTTTGAATTAGAATCACATTTACCTTACCGCAGTCTTCTTAAAGCTTTATTTGAGAAGTCTTGAGATAATAGTATTACTCACATTTGAATCCTTTTTGATTCAGATGGCGGCTTGTCCCTAGATCTTTTGGGATGAGGAGGGAAATGCTCATACCGACTGTCTGTACTGGGAGGGTTTTCCGAGGATTCTTTGGGATACACTTCGTACCTTCCACTACCCAGATCCACCCCAGTACACGGGACGCCAGTTTTCTGAGGATGGAATTCAGAAGAATAGGGTCACAATGACCATTCCTCAGCATCCTACCTTGGAGTGGCCACCGATTGAGATTGAGGTGATTGGGTACCATTTTGTTGATGCTTTTGAGACAGCAGCTCTCAAAGCAATTACTACTTTTTGTGAGCACCATCCCGAGGAGGTAGCTGCGTATCCTATTGGTTTGTTTCCAGCAGTCAGTGCTGGCGATGCAGAGTGGCAGTTCAGGATCACACACTTCGGGCACTTAGTTGGAGATGTAGCGGATGAGACCATTCATGCTGTGACCAGATATATGAATGCTCAGTCTCACTACCAGATACTTCAGCAGCGACACATGGACCAGGTGACAGACTTGGCCCAGAGTTTTCAGCGAGGTCTTCATTTGAGGGATATTCAGATTCAGGGACTTTAGGATGCCGTTGCTGGGAGGGATCAGGCCATTGCACAGTTTGAGCATCAGGCTTTGGAGCATGGTGCTGAGATAGTGCAGCGTGATACAGTGATCGGTTTTCTTCTGGGGCAGGTGAATGAGCTTCAAGTAGATTGGGCTGATGCTTTAGCCCATATTGGTGCGCTCTAGGAGCAACTAGATGCTCCAGCTGAGCCTGCAGCAGCAGATGAGGACCCAGAGGCGGTTGAGGGAGTTTCTGATTTAGATTCAGAGCATGCACTTGCTAAGCCTAATCCTCAGCCAGACGACTCTTCTTCCGGCAGTGCTTCTTCTGTGGGCAACCTCGACGACTTCTAGGCGCCTTAGACTTGTCCTAGATAGTTTGTGTTTTCTCTTGTTGTAGCATATGTACATAGGGAAGATGATGTTGTAAAATAGCCCTAGGGAGGAGTACCACTTGTTGTATTATATGTGGTAAGGGTGTATGATGCTAGGTTGTATGAAAAAGGCTACTTTGGATGTAATATAAGTAGCGACTACCAGTTTGAAAATCATGATCTTCCTTTTTGCCAATCTCTTCATTTGTGTGTTTCTAGGCCGTTTGATGAATACTAAAGATGTTGCAAGTTTTTGTGGCATGTGTGCTCATCAAAGTTTTAGCCTATGAAATCTGTGAGACTATATTTTTAGTCCAATCACTTCTATAATCTCTATTGATTAGCAGCTTAGCACAGAACGGTGAAGAGTAAATTGCTATATTATCTTCTTTACTCTTGTGCTCTCAACGTTGAGTATCAATATGATGGAGCATGAAGCCATCTTACAGCTGACCAATTCTGAGTTTTATGGGTTGCACAAATATGTGTTGTGCATATTATGCTACACCACATTTAGTTAAATTCTGCTGATTTTATTTTGATTTCCAATGTTTGATCACTGCATTTACCATTGATTTTGGGAGCAAGAGAAATGTATCTAATGGATGTCTTCCATAATTACAGATAGTTGGTCAAACTCGTGGAACGCCTAAAGGCTTCGGCCGTGAGAGTTGCAGTGGATCTCAGCAGCCACCGCCACCACCGTCGAATCTGGCCGAGTTGATGGCCATGCAGACTGAGCTGCTTCGCCAGTTGGTCCAAGGGCAACAAAATCAGCCACGCCAACAGCATGGAGGACGGGATGCTCAACCTGCGGGTTACCAGGAGTTCTTTGGTACCCAACCTCCACTTTTCAGCCGAGCTGATGACCCACTGGATGCTGATGCTTGGCTCCGTACAATCAATTCCAAGTTTGCTCTGTTAGTGGTACCGTGTGCTGATGCAAACAAGGCCCACTTTGCCGCCCAACAACTTCGTGGTCCTGCACGTATATGGTGGGATCATTATTGTGAGATGCAGCCTGCTGAATATGTCATCTCTTGGGAGGAATTCCGAACTGCCTTCAGATCACATCATATCCCTGAGGGACTGATAGAAAGAAAGTTGAATGAGTTCTTGGTTCTAAATCAAGGAACCCGCACTATTATACAATATGCATAGACCTTCAATCATCTGTGCCAGTATGCGGGCCATCATGCTGACATTGATGCCAAGAAACGTGATCGTTTTCGTCGTGGCCTCATTACTAAGTTCAAGGAACGTCTGAACTTGGTTCAGCCCAACACTTACAATAAGCTGGTCAACCTGGCCATTACTCAAGAGGACTGTATCACTGCCCTTTGTGCTGAGAAGAAGCGGAAGGCACCAACAGGACCCTCGAGTGCTCAGCCACTGAGGTATCGTCTGGTGCAAAATACTCCACCCAGACCTCCATAGATAAATGCCCCAGTGGGCAGACTTGTTTTTAGGCCACCTCAGCAGTAGGGAGGATTCAGACCTCCAGTGCCTCAGCAGCAGCAGCAGTTTGGCCCAAGGCCGAATGCCCCACAGTTCAATCATGGGAATGGCAACAATCGGTGCTATAACTGCGGCAGTACTGATCACTTTGCCAAGAATTGCCGGCGACCCAAGAGGTCTGATCCAGGGCAGAACTCTAACCAGAACAACAACAAGGGCCAGGGCAAGAGGCAAATGGTGCAAGTCCGGCAAGGGCGAGTTAACTTCACTACTCTCGCAGACCTTCCTGAAGGAGCACCAATCATGACGGGTACTTTCTCTATCCACAATAAACCCGCATTCATATTATTTGATTCTGGTGCAAAGCATAGTTTTATAAGTGCCAAATTTGGAGCAAGAATAGGATTGGACTTTTGTCATACTAAGGGATCTTTTATGATAACAACCCCTGGTGGGAAGATAGCTTCCAATCAAATCACTAGATATGTGCCAATTAAGCTGGGTAGCAAATTGATAAAGACAGATTTGATCCTGTTGAACTTAGAAGACATGGATGTTATTCTGGGCATGAATTGGATGACTACACAGAAAGTACAGTTAGATATCTCTTCCCGAGCTGTCGAGATAGATTCACCCTATCAAGGAGCCACCATACTCTATCTACCACAACGAGAGTGCTTCAACTCTTGTGCCTATGCCACAAAAGATATTAAACTTGAAGATATCCCTGTTGTGTGTGAGTATGCAGATGTATTTCCAAATGATTTGCCTAGAATGCCCCCTGATAGAGATATCAAGTTTGTTATTGAGCTTCAACCCGGTACCGCCCCTATTTCTAAGAGGTCGTACCGAATGCCTCCAAATGAGTTAGCAGAATTGAAAGTCCAACTCCAAGACCTTCTTGACAAGGGCTTTATACATCCAAGTTCTTCACCCTGGGGATGTCCAGCCCTGTTTGTGAAGAAGAAGGACAACAGTTTGAGGCTATGTGTTGATTATCGACCCCTCAATGCGGTCACTATTAAAAACAAGTATCCTCTTCCCCGCATTGATATCCTGTTTGATCAGTTAGCTGGAGCCAAGGTTTTCTCTAAAATTGATCTGCATTCTGGCTACCATCAAATTAAGATAAAGCCATGTGATATTCCAAAGACTGCTTTCTCGACCAGATATGGACTCTATGAATATATGGTTATGTCTTTTGGTCTCACCAATGCCCCAGCATATTTTATGTACTTGATGAATTCAGTCTTCATGCCTGGAGCTGGATAAATTCGTCGTGGTATTCATTGACGATATTTTGATCTACTCCAAGAATGAAGAAGATCATGCTGAGCATTTGCGTATCGTTCTTCAACGATTACGAGATCATCATCTTTATGCCAAATTCTCTAAGTGTGAATTTTGGTTGGACAGTGTGAAATTCTTAGGACACACTATCTCCAGTGATGGTATATCCGTTGATCCAACTAAAGTACAAGAAGTGGTGGATTGGGAATCTCCTGCTTCAGTTCATCAAATTCGCAGTTTTCTTGGTTTAGCTGGATATTATCATCGATTCATTCCTGATTTCTCCAGAATAGCCAAGACTATGACGGAGTTATTAAAGAAGGGAGTGAAGTTTGTTTGGAATGACAAATGTGAAGAAGCCTTCCAAACTCTCAAAGCACGATTAACTACTGCTCCAGTGTTGGCTACACCAGACAGTACCAAACCTTTTGATGTTTATTGTGATGCTTTGGGTACGGGACTTGGTTGTGTGCTTATGCAAGACAATCGAGTTATTGCTTATGCATCAAGAGCTCTCCGGAATCATGAGAAGAATTATTCAACATATGATCTGGAGTTAGCAGCAGTCATACACGCTCTTAAGCTTTGGAGACATCATCTAATGGGAACTCATTGTAATATTTACACTAACCATAAGAGTCTTAAATATATCTTCACTCAAGCTGATCTCAACATGAGACAGAGACGCTGGCTAGATTTGATAAAGGATTATGATCTAGAAGTGCACTATCATCCAGGAAAGGCTAATGTGGTTGCGGATGCACTCAGCCGCAAGTCACAATGCCGTTGTCTATCTGTAGAGCCATTCAATGAAACTCTATGCCAAGAAATGATGAAGTTGAACCTAGAAATGGTACCTCAAGGAAGTTTGAACCATATATCTATTGAGCCTACACTTCATGATAGCATCATCATGGCACAATTACAAGATGAGGGTATCAAAATCATCAAGGAAAAGTTATCCCAAGGTGAAGAAAAATACAAATGTTTCTGAGTGGATCATAGAGGAGTTTTATGGTTTGAATCTCGACTTGTTGTACCTAAGAATCATCAGCTTAGAAAGCAAATCTTTGATGAAGCACATCTATCGAAGTTTTTGATTCATCCCGGTAGTACCAAGATGTATCAAGATCTTAAACAAGATTTCTGGTGGACTCGAATGAAAAGAGAGATCGCCATATATGTTGCTGAGTGTAATGTCTGTCAAAGAGTTAAGGCTAGTCACTTGAAAGTAGCTGGTACTCTCCAACCTTTACCCATTCCATCCTGGAAATGGGAGGACATCAGTATGGATTTTATTGTCGGTTTGCCCAACACTTCTCAGAAGAATGATTCTGTTTGGGTAATTGTTGATAGACTCACCAAGACCGCTCATTTTATTCCAGTGCATACAACTTATTCTGCCAAGAGGTATGCAGAGATTTATCTCGATCAAATTGTCCGCTTGCTCATTTCTGATCGTGGGGCTCAGTTTATTGCACGTTTCTGGGAGCAATTGTAAGAATCCCTTGGAACAAAATTGATTCGCAGTTCAGCTTATCATCCACAAACAGATGGGCAAACTGAACGAATCAATCAAATTCTTGAAGACACGTTGAGAGCATGTGCTATTCAATATGGCAAGAACTGGGATAAGTGCCTAGCACTGGCAGAATTCTCGTATAATAACAGTTATCAATCCAGCTTGCAAATGGCACCATTTGAAGCATTATACGGTCGAAGGTGTCGAACTCCTTTGAGTTGGTCAAAAGCTGGAGAACGCAAAATCTTTGGGCCAGATTTAGTCTCTGAGGCAGAGGAGAAAGTCAAAGTTGTCCAGAGTAATCTTAAAGTAGCCCAATCAAGACAGAAAAGTTATACAGACAAAAGAAGAGATCCTTTACAGTTCAAGGTAGGGGATTTCGTATATTTGCGAGTGTCTCCTACTAGAGGTGTTCAACGCTTCGGTATCAAAGGGAAATTAGCACCCCGATACATCGGACCATTTGAAATCATCGAAACTTGTGGACCCATTGCCTACCGACTTCGTCTTCCTTCTCAGTTGGCCGCCATTCATAATGTCTTCCATGTATCACAACTCCGGAAGTGCATCACGGTACCTACTGAGATCCTTGAACCACAAGATATCGAGATTGAATCCGATCTATCTTATACGGAGTATCCAATCAAGATTCTTGACACCAAAGAAAGAAGTACTAGAAGGGAAAAGGTTAAAATGTACAAGATCCAATGGAATCATCATACTGAGGAAGAAGCTACTTGGGAAACTGAAAATTTTCTCCAAAGAAACTTTCCTGACTTTCTTAGGATCAATTCAGGTATCCAATCTGTTCCATTCCTTTTCTTCCTGTAATCTCGGGGCGAGATTCCTTTTAGGGGGGAAGGCTGTGACACCCTAGGTGTCTGCACATTAGTGTCAAATACCTTTTATACATCATGAGCTTGTTTTGCTTGAAAAAGGACCTTTTTGTAATTATAAAAGGTTATATGTGTAATATTGATTTTATGCAAGGTTCTTTTTATAGTTTAATTTGAATTGAATATGTGATTATAGCTTTTGTGGAGGGTGTTTTTGCAAAATGTGGTGTAATCATTACATGGCAAAAAACTTTTCAAATCAGCCTAAGTTTGAAGTGAAATTGCATTGAATTTGACAAAATTCCTGGAATTCAAAATCCCTTTTATGTTTTCAAAATTAGCTCTTGAATCAAAGTTGTAGATCTTGAAAAGTTGAACAACTTTCATGTTGGGCACTTTTTCATTTGAGCCCCATTTTAAAAGTAATCGCTGGTTTACAGACTAGTACCTGGAATTTTTGGAAATTGCTTTTAGGTCCTTATCCCCTTCCTCCAGCTCCTTCCTCTGTTTTTCCCCCGCCGCCGCTATGTAGTGCCGTCGCCGGCGCAGTGGAGAGCCTGCCCGGCCACGTTCTGCGTCGCGCTGGAGCCTCCTTGCCGTGCCACGCGGTCCGCCGAGCCCAGAGCAGCCCGCGCGGCTGCCACCTCGCCGCCGCGGTGGCGAGCCCACTGCAGAGGCCGCCGCTCTCTCTTCTCATGTGCATGAGCACTACAAAATCCCCTGCGTGCTGATCCTCTCATTCTTTTGCCGTTTCCCTGTCCCCAGAACCCAGAACGCCGCCGCCATCCCCAAACGCCGACGAGCTCGAACCACCGTCGACCCGCCATTCCACAGCTGCTCCGCCCGCACTGACCCCTCCACCAGCTCCGCCTCATCCTCGCGCAGCTAGCGAGCTACCTCTCGTCAACCAATTCCTACTAGAACCCCTCGCCATCGAGCTCCGCCACCGTTAGAGCTCCGCCGCCACCTGCTCATCGTGGAGCTCATAGCTCCAGTCCTCCTCCGCTCAACCCAACCCCACCAGCAGCTTCGCGTTGGCCCCGCGAAGCTCACCCACCCCTCCTCCTCGCCCAATTCTCACTGGAGCGCCGCCTCCGCCGTCCTCCTCCGCCGCCGACCCGCCTGTTCTCGTCGCGCCGCCGCTACAGCTCACCCCGACCCCGATTTCGAGCACTAGAAGGTGCGGCTTGGACCCCTTTAGCTCCCACGCCTCTTTCCCTTCGCCGCCGGTGAGCCCCTCGCCGGGAAATGGCCGGTCAAACCCCGCGCTTCCCTCTAACCCGACCCAGGGACTTCGGTTTTGAATTCGAGAAAACCCAGGGGGTTCTTTGAATAGCCATAGACTCAGTTGAATAGTGCTATAAGGACTTCTTTGTAATTTCTAGCAGTGAAATTTGAAATTCAGTATAAATTCGTAGGAAATTCGTAAAATAGCAAATCTTGTTGTTCTGGAATCCTTGTGTAAATCTCTATGCAGTAAAATCATAATATGTTAGGCTTCTGTTGAAAGTTTTTGCTGTACAAGTTAATTTGTGTAGCTAGGTACATAAAGACTAGATGTTTTATCTTTTTCTTAACTGATGATTGAAGCCTTGTACTATAGTGAAATTTTTATGATAGCTTGTTCTTGTAACACTAGTTTTTCTATAAAAATTTCGTGCTCAGTTCCCTTGTGTAACTTTTTATTTGATTTAATCCTTGTTTAGTAGTCTTTATTTATGATAATTAGTTTATCCTAATGATAAATCATGACAATATTTCTGAGTGATATATTTGAATAGTTTAGCTTTTAAATAAAGTTTGAGCCTCAGTTAATGAATAGAACAGGAGCTAAAAATGAATCTTTCTAATCTGATGTCTGTTTTGTTTATTTTCTCAGAATTAATTCTGTGTAGATAAAATCATGAAGAATTCACAGTAGCTAGTCATTTTCTGTGTCGACCTCCTGTTAAATTTTTAGCTTCTTATTTGCTCTAGTTTGATCTGTATAATTCAAGCTTGTTCTAGGTGTTGTCTGAATGAATGATTTGTTGTGAATAAATGACTACATGTTTTGGCATGATTTTTACAGGGTAGCTTAATCTGTTCATGTTCTGTTTAGGGTAATTTTTGCTAAATTTATTTCTGTTTGTACTTTGAGTTGTTTATTTATTAGCAAACCATGACTTACTTGTTATAGGAAATCACCCCACTTGTTTATGAAGTTAGTAAACTTCATTTGTGATGTTGATCATGATGCCTTGCATAGTTAGATTTGTTAATTAACTACTCTATAAATGATTGCCCATGTGTGTTTATAATACTGTTCTTGCATTACATATAGATATGACTGCTTTGTCGGACGGGACGTACGAGCTGATCCCGGATTCCGAAGGAGGTGATCTCGAAGCTCAAGCGAATACCGCCGTACTAACTGAAGCCCCAGACCAAAGTTCGGAAGAGCCTAGAGCTGAAATAGTTAGCGACTACCGAGAAGGCAAGCCCCGGACATAACCTATATTTCAAATTATTATCATTTACGGTTGTTACTTGCTTATGCATTTACAGTTCTTAGGATTTGAATTGAAACCCTAGATGCATGATCCTAGGAACCTATGTACTGAACACTAGACCTGAGTTCGAATAATTGCTAAGCTTATAGGACCGGTAAAAGTCGAGTGATTGCCTATCACTCACGAGCTTTATAGGAACTGCTTGTTTACCTTTCTGTTATCAATATAAGGACGACAGACGGGGTTGTGTTCGATATCATGACCTTATGTGAGACCCCGTCTGTGTTGATGAACTTGCTAAGGTCGCGGTGTGTGGTAGCGGTGGTTAAGTTTTTGAAAGTACTAGCCACATGCTGTAAATATGGTACGCGGCAAGCCTAGTAGCCGATTGGACCGGGGAGTGGATATACCTCCCACTCTCTCTTAGGGATAGGTTTTATTTTTATGTTGCGCACCACTACGACTTCGAGGGACAAGGTTCGGCCTTGGAGCCCTGTAGTCGGGGAGAGTGGCACTATCCACAAGCCGGAAAGAAAGGTCAACGGTTGTTTGGGAACGACCCGACGGTGTTCCAAACGTGTGTGTTAGGTTTGCCTGGCCAGGTTAAGAAATTCGATTCGAATCGTCTGCTTCTCACAGTTTGGGACTGCTTGATCCCTTTGCCACACAGAGTAATAAGAGCAACAATATTATTTATCAATCTTGATGTTTGCTTAGTTTTCTACCATGATTGGATAGTAGTTGCTTACATAGAATGGCTAATCAACTAGAATCTTGAAAGCTAAAACTTGAAAGTAAGGACCTACTCTTTATTGCTTTTCAGCAAAAGGAAAACCAGAGCCTCACAGAACCTTGCATAGTCTAGCTAAAGTGGGCTACTTATACCCGTTGACGGTTAAGTCTTGCTGAGTATTAGAATACTCAGCCTTGCTGTTGAAACCCCTTTTTCAGGTATGAGTTTTGAGGAACAGATCGCTAGCTTGACCTACCCTTGCTCGTTGCCTCCTGGCTAGTCCATAGAGTGGGATACGTCTGCGACCGGCAATGACTATGATGAGTGATACCATGCTTGGGCTAGCCTGGTATCCTTTTGCGACGTGTTGTAGCCGTCGTGTTTTATCTTCCGCTATCTAAACTCTGAACTTATAGTTATGGCTTGTATAACTGTTTTACTTAAGTTGGTTTTGTAATAATGGTTTGAACTGGTTTGTAATCAATATTATGCCTGTGTTGTAAAATTGTGGTTGTAATATCTCTGGACTCGCCTTCGTGCGGGGTATGCTTGTTCGATCCGAGAACCGGTGGTTGTATCGGGACGTTACCCGACAGACCAAGAGTTGTTTCGTTTGAAGTGCGTATGAGCAGGTGTTGCCTTTATGGTGATGGCCTGCGCACTTGAGCTGGGATAATTCAGGTGGTTCTGCCACATAAATGGTTGTACATGGCAGCCACACATGGTTCCATGTTCATCCGGGTTCAAACGGTCCATGTTGCAGTGAAAACAGACGAAAAACGTGTGCTATAGGCGATGGGAGGCGAAAACCTAGGCTGAAAGACCATTCGGTATGTAACCGTGGACAAAAAATGGAAATGGCCCACAATGGGATGGAAACAGTTCATTTCGTTCCGAAATGTTATACATGGCACCCGCACATAGAACTATGTCCATCCGGGTGGAAACGAACCATGCTAGGGTGAAAATAGACGAAAAACATGGGCTATAGGTCACGGGAGGCAAAACATAGGCCAAACGGCCATTCGGCATGTCAACATGCCAAAGAAGTGGAAACGTCCCAAAATGGTCCAAAAACTCATCAGGCTCAATGCGGAGAAAACGAGTCAAGAACGGGCGAATTCGGCCTCCGGAGGTTATGGGAGGGCTGGGTTTCCGATACCTCATGTGACCAGACTCAAAAACTGGCCAGTTTTGAGCCCAGACATGTTATCTCGCCCTATCACAGGCGTTTCAGGCAACCCCCCAAAACTGTACATCCGGAAGGCTGAAAAATTCCCAGAACTTCTGGGGTCGGAGAATGCCCCCGGGTATAGTAGGAGGGAGCCGATGCGGTGAACGGGTACTTGGGAAACAATGTCCGGCCATGTGTTTCGGGTTGTTTCGGGTGCTCCAAGCTGTACCCTCCTAACCTCGCTGTGGTCGGCGACGACCGGCCACACCGCGGTTTTCGGCTAGGCTAAACTTCGGTTGGCGGTGTGGGCTTCGTGTTCTTGGGGATTCCGACGTATGGTCATGTGGCTTTGAACTCATTTCTCAAGTTCGGGCAAGGGGGGCTCGTAGACTGGTCTCGGCGATGGCCTGCTCTCATTTCCTGCGTTCGGCCTTGGGGGATTCCGATGGTTCGGTCATGTGTCTTTGAACTCATTTCCCAAGACTCGGAACACTGCACCAACAGACAAGGTCGTTTAGGGGCTTGCCAAGGTAAGCCGGGATGGATTTCAGTTGCTCAGGTATTCCGACCGTTTGATCATGTTGGCTTTGAACTCATTTCTCGAGTTTGTGCAAGGGGGACTCGTAGACTGGCCTCGGCGATGGCTTGCTCTCGTTTCCTACGTTCGGGCTTGGGGATTCCGACTTTTCGGTCAACATGTCTTTGAACTCATTCCCTGATCCTCTGAAATTTGCACCGGTTCGCTAAGGCTTGTCACTACTCGACCGAGTTTGGTTGAAGGTGGGTTGAATATTGTTCGTTATCGCGCTCAGTGGTCCGTTGGCTGCCTTCCTCATAAGTAGACTCGCCGTGCACTGCGTGGAGGGATGCTTTGGTTGGCTTAGCTGCCGTGTATCGGCTGGCGCATGAGTTGTCTTGGACCTGTGACTGTCGGGAGGCCCCCCGCCCTTGTGTGGCCGACTCTCGATGCCTGTGTCCCCTCAGTCCCGTGGGAACAATGCCGACCATTAATGAGTGCTTGCGTGCTGCTACCTATTTCTTGGGAAGTTGCATTCGCTACAAGTTGCCTTCGTCGCATCCACCCCTTGGGTGTGATGCGTCGGTTTTATAGCCAATCGGCGTTGCCTCGTGGGTAATGGTCTCATCGGCCAATTCCACCAAGGCTACCTTACTTGCGCTATCGGTCCCGGATGACGCAAACGATATAGGACGAGGCTGCTTGGGCTTCTCGTTCCTCTCAAAGTTGGAGCCTTCAAATACACGACAGCAAGTGGTTAGCTTGCACGCAAACTAGGACTGCAATGGCAAGCCTGGCAAAACAATGTAGTTAAGATTATTCTAAAAGGTGTGGTACGTGCCTGGAAGTTGCAATATACTGTGATTGAAACAGTCATCAGTTGCTCGAACTTGAATATTTCCACTGCTTTCCATCAATGCTAGTACCGACTAATCCGGCATGGGCTGCTTGACATGACGTTCTTGGACGACTGAGTAGTACCCGTACACAGTATCCATCATGTGACGTGCCACCTAATTAGTGAACATCGGTGGATTGCCACGTACGTTGGCTACCAGTTACAGAAAAGTCACTCATCGTCCATTAGCCAGTCCAGTCAGTCGTCACAGGCGCTTACGCATGCACGTTCTTTATTACAGTCAGCCATCGAATATCATATCCTCACCTAGAACCAAAATTTGTCCAAACTGACTGGTTCAGTAGCAGAAAACACCCAGTAAATGTGTGTAGCCGCCTGCGGTCCCGGGTCTCGTGATACGATAATCTTGTTTAAACCACCACCTAATGCAACTAGCGCTTGCATCCTCGGGTCTCTGACGTTTGCCAGCAAGTGGTTAGCTTGCACGCAAACTAGGACTGCAATGGCAAGCCTGGCAAAACAGTATGTCGATCACAAACGGCTTAATAATGTAGTTAAGATTATTCTAAAAGAAAATATAAGAGAATATATATTTTCTCTCTCTCCCTAATTAGGCTATTAGAGGTGATTTAAGTGAACTTTTGGAGTTGATCATGATATGGATATTGGAATATGTGATAATTTTTTACTAATAGCTGGCATCCTCAGATCGATCTGTGACGTTTCAAAGATTGTCTTTGGGCACCATACTTCCGGGGAGTGGTTATCTCGCACGCAATCCATGACCGCAATAAATGCACACACCTAGGATTCTAGCTAGGAAACGGTAGTATGTCACAAACGAAGTTGTTGAGATTTCAGGGAGGTGTTAACTAGGGTGGGGAGTAGCTTTAGATTTCAGGGAGTACGTGTTGAGATTCATTTAAATAATGTGGCGAAACTCGATCTACTCCCCATCTCGGATAGTCACGCAGTAGGTGGAATCAGGGCACTCAAAATGTTAGATACTATAATTATTAGTTTTTTCACAATGCAATTTTCTATCAGGGTGCTCCTAATGCAGACTTCATCATAGAGTTTAAGTCTATTAATTATCCTCTCATTTATAACTTTTTACTGATATGGCGCTGTAATTATTGAAGAAAGAGAGGGAAAATATAACAAACCAAGTCTATCTAAGAAACCAAGTCTTCACGCACACCAAGACCGTTTGTGAAACAGACAAGCGGGTCATGGGATATTATGATAGAAGATTGCATTATGAAAGATAGTTTTTTGACACGATATCCTAAAGTATAGAAACTACGATAGTTTCTAGCATTGAGTGCCCTCATAGTATTCCATGACTCATTTGTCTATCTTACAACGGTCTTGATTTGTGTGAACATTTGGTTAAGATAGCAAGGCAGATGTTGTAGATCTTGGTGGTAGTAGCAAATATTCAAATGAGAACTTTGAAGGCCGAAGAGGAGAAAGGTTCCATGTGAGCGGAGTCTCAACCATAAACGATGCCGACCAGGGATCGGCAGATGTTGCTTATAGGACTCTGCCGGCACATTATGAGAAATCAAAGTCTTTGGGTTCCGGGGGGAATATGGTCGCAAGGATGAAACTTAAAGGAATTGACGGAAGGGCACCACCAGGCGTGGAGCCTGCGGCTTAATTTGACTCAACACGGGGAAACTTACTAGGTCCAGACATAGCAAGGATTGACAGACTGAGAGCTCTTTCTTGATTCTATGGGTGGTGGTGCATGGCTGTTCTTAGTTGGTGGAGCGATTTGTCTGGTTAATTCCGTTAACGAACGAGACCTCAGCCTGCTAACTAGCTATGCGGAGCCATCCCTCCGTAGCTAGCTTCTTAGAGGGACTATGGCCGTTTAGGCCACGGAAGTTTGAGGCAATAACAGGTCTGTGATGCCCTTAGATGTTCTGGGCCGCACGCGCGCTACACTGATGTATTCAATGAATATATAGCCTTGGCCGACAGGCCCGGGTAATCTTGAGAAATTTCATCGTGATGGGGATAGATCATTGCAATTGTTGGTCTTCAATGAGGAATGCCTAGTAAGCGCGAGTCATCAGCTCGTGTTGACTACGTCCCTGCCCTTTGTACACACCGCCCGTCGCCCCTACCGATTGAATGGTCCGGTGAAGTGTTCGGATCGTGGCGACGGAGGCGGTTCGCCGCCCCCGACGTCGCGAGAAGTCCATTTAACCTTATCATTTAGAGGTAGGATAAGTCGTAACAAGGTTTCCGTAGGTGAACCAGCGGAAGGATCATTGTCGTGACCCTTAAACAAAACAGACCGTGAATGTGTCATCCATGTCATCGGGCCACGGTCCGGCCAAGGCTCCTCACCTTCTCTACGTTGGTGAAGGGCTGCCAAAGAACCCACGGTGCCGAAGGTGCCAAGGAACACTGATATTGCCTTGCTCGGGTCACGTTCGGCCTGCCGGTCATGCCCCGTGCAATGTTGCTATCTTAACCAACACGACTCTCGGCAACGGATATCTCGGCTCTCGCATCGATGAAGAACGTAGCAAAATGCGATACCTGGTGTGAATTGCAGAATCCCGCGAACCATCGAGTTTTTGAACGCAAGTTGCGCCCGAGGCCTTCTGGTTGAGGGCACGTCTGCTTGGGCGTCACGCCAAAAGACACTCCCAACCCATCATTGGGCACGGATGTGGTGTTTGGCTCCCCATGCCTTGTGGTACGGTGGGCTGAAGTTGGGGCTGCCGGCGTATCGTGTCGAGCACCTGCATGTGGTGGGCGACATAAGTTGTTCTCGGTGTAGTGTCTCGGCACACAGCCAGCTTCTTGGCCTAGAGGACCCATTTAAGACCGTAGCGCCTCGGTGCTCGGACCGCGACCCCAGGTCAGACGGGATCACCCGCTGAGTTTAAGCATATAAATAAGCGGAGGAGAAGAAACATACAAGGATTCCCCTAGTAATGGCAAGCGAACTGGGAGCAGCCCAGCTTGAGAATCGGGTAGCCTCACTACCCGAATTGTAGTCTGGAGAGGCGTCCTTAGAGACGGACCGGGCCCAAGTTCCCTGGAAAGGGACGCCTGGGAGGGTGAGAGCCCCGTCCGGCCCGGACCCTGTCTCACCACGAGGCTGAAAGCATATAGGCCCCTAATTCGAGTTTTAGTAATTAATGACAACAGTTTGTGGATTAACAATTTCATTCGAGATAATGAGCATAGGTTGATTCACAGAAAAAAGGGATTTGGTTGTGAACGTGTGAAGTTTGGAGATGATATGCAAAGCTCGGGCTCAAGGCAAAGGTATAAAATAGGGGTTTTGTATTTTACCGGTCACAAGGTGTTTAGTGGATGAAAAGTGACCGGATTTGTTGGATAGATAGCCGTACTATCAAGAGGGTTTGTGTACTCGTGCTTGACGGGTCTTTAGTGCCATTTTGCTCAAAATGTCTAGGTGCATGCATAAGGGCTAACGTCGTTTTGAAAAGATTTGAAAAAGATCAAGTTTGAGAGCTGACTGCACAAGCGCGGACAGTCCGCACACGTACCAGAGAGCATGTATGGCTCTGGTGGAAATTAGATGTGACTGGCGGACAGTCCGGCCCAGATGGGCGGACGGTCTGCAGCTCTAACTCAAAATGTACCAGAGAGAGTGTTTTCTCTGGTTGGGCTTATGATCTGTGTGGAGGACGGTCCACCCCCGGGGGGGCGGACGGTCCGCTGGCTATTTGACAGTTTGTACCACAGAAACGGCGGACGGTCCGCCGGGCTTTTTCAAATTGTTCCAGAGACGATGCTCGTCTCTGGTGGTGTGGAACACATAACTGCGGACGGTCCGCCCCTGGGGAGCGGACGGTCCGCCAGGGCTGTAATGGCTAGTTATGACACGCATTAAATGCACTCTGACTCACTGGTTTATAACTGCGGATGCATTAAAAGAGTGTAACGGCTAGTTTTTGAAGGGATGTCTATATATACCCAATGTCCGGCAATTGGGTCTTTCTCTTGGCCATTTGGACTGCATACTTGACACTATAGAGCTAAGGCATCCCTCTCTCACACACACTTGCTTAGAGATTGCATTCTTGAGAGTGTGAAGGCTTTCTAGTGCATTGCATCAATAGTTTGAGCTTTGTGGCACTAGGGAAACTTCAAGCAAGCATCATCGACTTGTTACTCTTGGGAGTTGCCGCTCCCTAGACGGCTTGGAGACGAGGATTTCGTGGAGCTCCTCCAAGGAGATTGTTGAGGAGCCCCGATTTCGGTTGTGAGAGGTCTTGTGCTCACCTCACCGGAATGGTGAAGAGCAACTCTAGTGGAATCGAGGTGTGGAGCGGTTCCTTGATTCAAGCCAGCTCAAGATCAAGAGGTTTTTGATAGAGGAGCGGTTGATTCTTGGAATCCACCTCAACGTGGATTAGGGGTGACCGGCAAGTCATCGACATCACGGGATAAATTCTTGTGTCAAGCTTGGTTACTTCTCTTGCTCACTTTAATTCTTGCTTTTATTTTGAGCAATTTACTTTACTAGAGCTTGATTTGTATCTTGTCACCCTAGGTTGTAAACCCATCTAGAGATAGTAGTAGCATGACATAGGGCTTTCCTTTGTTACTAATTAAATTTCTCTAGTGTTGTTGGTTTTAGATTTTAAACCGCCTATTCACCCCCCTCTAGTCGGTGTTCTTGATCCTACAAGTGGTACCAGAGCTAAGTACTCCATTAATTGCGGATTTAACCATCTTGGAGTAGAACAATGACTAGTGATAATGTGATTCATGTTGGGAAGCCACCGTTCTTTGATGGGAACAATTATGATTATTGGAAGACTAGGATGTCGGCTCATCTCAAAGCCATGAGTAGAAAGCTATGGAGAGTAGTAAGTGATGGATATGTTATTTTGGACTCAATGAAATTGTCACCCTTAGATGAGGAAAATGAGATTCTAAATGATCAAGGGGTTAATGTGCTCTTTAGTGCTCTTGATGTGACTGTATTTAATAGAGTCAAGAGCCTCACAAATGCAAATGACATATGGAAGAAGCTCATGGAAATTCATGAGGGCACATCAAGTGTGAAGGAGGCCAAGTTATATTTGCTTAAGGGCAATTTTAGTGAATTTACCATGAGGAGGATGAGAGTATAGCCGAGATGTTCAACCGGCTAAATGACATTGTGAATGACATCAAGGGACTTGGATTTGAGGTACCTGATGGGGATTTCAACCACAAGTTTCTTAGATGTCTTCCGGAAAGATATGACACAATTGTGACCTTACTTGTAAGGTCAAATGTGAAGACCGCAACTCCCACACAAATATTGGGAGAAATTCTCACCCATGACATGTTCAAGAAATCTCAAGATGAAGCTCATGGGGGAGAAATTGATATGAAAAAGAAAAGTGTGGCATTCAAAGGGAGAAATGATGAAAAGAAGAAAAGAATGGACAAGCTTATTTTGTTGAATGGGATTCCGATGCAAGCTCCGATGATGATGATAATGATGATGACAAGCCATCCAAGGGAGTTGCCGGGATAGCCATCAAGGAGGCTCTATCACTCTTCTCTACACCACATTGTCTTATGGCAAAGGGTGGTGCAAAGGTAGAACAAGATGGGGAACTTGATGAACTTTCATATGATGATCTTGTTGAAATGCTCAATGATGCCGATGAATTCATGACGAAGGAAAAAGCTAAGTTAAAGGATTTGAAGTTCAAGTTTACTTCTCTTCAAGATTCCTATGAGGAGCTAAAGACTTCTCATGAGAATCTCAAAGAAACTCATGAGAAGCTTGAGGAAGCTCACAATACCTTGCTTAATCATGAAAGAAAAGCAACATTGAGCATTGGTGTTAATTGTGATTTAATTGATGATAAACCTTTTGGCTCTAGATCTACTAGTTCTTTTTGCACCAAAATTGATAACCCTTCTTGCAATGAATCTCTCATTATGGAAAATAATTTGTTAAAGAAAGAGATTACTTGCTTGACTAATGATTTGAGAAAGTGCTATGATAGTAGAGCCAAGTTTAATCATTGTTGGGCAAGCCAAAAGTTCACCTTGAACAAGCAAGGGTTTGGATACATTCCTAAGAAAGGGAAGAAGGCTTTTGTGCAAATCAAAACTACTTTTGTGAAGAATAGTGGTAAGTCATATTGTGAAAAATGCAAGAAGGTTGGTCATGTTGAGAAGAATTGCACCAACAAGAAAGTCATATCCTTTTATTCAAGTTACATTCTTATGAAAAATTCAAATGGCAATGTTAGTGCAAAATTTGTTGGAATACCTATAGATGGTGCTAAAAAGAATGCCATTTGGGTGCCAAAAGTCTTGGTCACTAACGTTCAAGGACCCAAGAAAGTTTGGTTACCTAAAAGAGTTAATTCCTTTTTGTAGGTGAATTACAAGTCCGGAGGAAGACATTGGGTGCTTGATAGTGGATGCACTCAACACATGACCGGAGATCCAATGATGTTTTCCTCTCTAGATGAGAATGTGGGTGGCTATAGTGACATCATCTTTGGTGACAATAGCCGGGGTAAAGTCAAAGGAGTTGGTACAATTCCTATCTCAAGTGATCATTCTCTTTCAAAAGTATTGTTGGTTGATTCTCTCAAGTTTAATCTCTTAGCGGTCACTCGACTTTGTGATTTTGGATATAAGTGTAGTTTTACTAAAGATGATATTGTAGTGACTAGCTTGGATGGAAAAGATCACATCTTTACGGGATTTAGACATGAGGATGTATATCTTGTGGATTTTGCTACTAAAGAGGCAAACTTATCTACTTGCTTATTCACTCAATCATCTTTGGGTTGGTTATGGCATAAAAGGCTTGGTCATGTTGGCATGAAGCAACTCAACCGACTTTTGAAGCATGATTTAGTAGTCGACTTGAAGAATGTGAAGTTTGAAAAAGATAAGTTATGTAGTGCATGTCAAGCCGGAAAGCAAGTTGCAAATACTCATCCCACTAAGAGTGTCATGTCAACCGAGAGACCATTGGAATTATTGCATATGGATTTATTTGGTCCTACAACATATAGAAGTATTGGTGGAAATTGCTATTGTCTTGTGGTAGTGGATGATTACTCGAGATATACATGGGTTTTCTTTCTTCATGACAAGGCCAATACATATGACACATTTAAAAAATTCTTGACAAGGGCCGAAAATAAATTTGAGCTCAAGGTGAAGAAAGTGAGGAGTGACAATGGAAGTGAGTTTAGAAACACGAGAGTTGAGGAATGGTGTGATGAGAAAGGAATCAAACATGAATTCTCAACCAAGTACACTCCGGAACAAAATGGTCTTGTTGAGAGGAAAAATAGAACCTTAATTGATATGGCAAGATCAATGCTCTCCGAATACAATGTTTCAGATAGCTTTTGGGCCGAAGCAATCAACACGGCTTGTCATGCCTCTAATAGATTGTATTGCCATAGATTTCATAACAAGACCTCATATGAGTTGCTCATTGGAACGAAGCCAAATATCTCATATTTTAGAGTGTTTGGTTGCAAATGCTATATTCTCAAGAAGGGAACTCGGTTATCAAAGTTTCAAAGCAAATGTGATGAGGGTTTTCTTCTTTGATATTCATCTTGTAGCAAGGTTTATCGGGTCTACAACAAAACACATGGCATTGTTGAAGAAGTATATGATGTTGAGTTTGATGAAACCAATGGGTCTCATAATGAACAAGAAAATCTTGATGATGTGAGAAGTGATGGTTTGAGAAATGCAATGAAAAATATGTCAATTGGTGATGTTAGACCAAGAGAAGAAGATGAAGACGAAGATGATCCTTCTATCTCTATTAGAGTTAATCCTTCAACTTCTATCTCAAATGATCAAGCACAACCAATTGTACAAGATTCAAGTAATGATGATTCTCAAGTACAAGATCAAGTTGGTTCATCTAGTGCACCTTCTCCATCAACTCAAGAACCCATTGTTCCTCAAAGAATTCATCATATTCTTGCAAAGGATCACCCGGTGGATCAAATCATGGGTGACATTAGTAAGGGTGTCCAAACTCGATCTCGCATTGCTTCATTTTGTGAACATTATTCTTTTGTATCTTTTCTTGAACCTAAATGTGTAGATGAAGCATTGAGAGATCCGGATTGGGTGAATGCTATGCATGAAGAATTAAATAATTTCTCCCGGAATCAAGTTTGGGATCTAGTTGAGAGGCCCAAGAATTATAATGTTATTGGCACTAAATGGGTCTTTAGAAACAAGCAAAATGAAGATGGAATGGTTGTGATAAACAAGGCAAAATTGGTAGCTCAAGGCTTCACTCAAGTCAAAGGTTTGGATTTCGGTGAAACTTTCGCTCCCGTTGCTAGATTAGAAGCTATTAGAATTTTATTAGCTTATGCTTGCTCTCACAACATAAAACTTTTTCAAATGGATGTGAAAAGTGCTTTCTTGAATGGCAAGATTAGTGAACTTATTTTTGTTGAACAACCTCCCGGTTTTGAAGATCCCAAGAAGCCAAATCATGTATACAAGCTCTCTAAAGCTCTTTATGGTCTTAAGCAAGCTCCACGAGCTTGGTATGAAAGATTGAGGGACTTTCTTATCTCTAAGGGCTTCAAAATTGGTAAGGTTGACACTACTTTGTTCACTAAAGAAATTGGTAAGGATTTATTTGTTTGTCAAATTTATGTTGATGATATTATCTTTGGTTCAACTAACCCAAGTTTTTGTGAGGAATTTGGTGAAATGATGTCTAGGGAATTTGAGATGTCCATGATTGG